>NC_073397.1:37622600-37717600 GCF_028641065.1 Leucoraja erinaceus
AGTCTGTAGAAGGGTCCCAGCATTTTGTGTCTCTCTGTGAGAATGAATGTGGGCAGTGGTGCCAGTCCATCTGAACTGGTCGGTGTGTTGCAGAATGCAGTCAGTGGCTCAGTTAACTACTTGGTCAGCTGGTGATCAATAGCATTGTCTCCACTTTAGTACCGAGCATTTAGAGCTTATGTGAAAGCAGACGCTCCACAATTAATTTAATTATTAAGAGATATTTCATGGACAGTCACCAGGGAAGTGGACCTTGTAAACCCAGCCCAGAGTACAGTGCAGAGACATGGCTAACATTACTAGCTCCCTCTCAGTATCCACACACTCCGGGCAGGAGCGGCGTGGACACAAGGAACTGCAGATGCTGCTTCACCAAAATAAACACAGAGTGCTGGAGTAACTCAGCGGGCCAGACAGCATCTGTGAAGCAGATGGATAGGTGATAGAATAAAGGGGAGGTCATTTAAGACTGAGGTGAGAAAAAACTTTTTCACCCAGAGAGTTGTGAATTTATGGAATTCCCTGCCACAGAGGGCAGTGGAGGCCAAGTGACTGGGTGGATTTAAGAGAGAGTTAGATAGAGCTCTAGGGGCTAGTGGAGTCAAGGGATATGGGGAGAAGGCAGGCACGGGTTATTGATTGGGGATGATCAGCCATGATCACAATGAATGGCGGTGCTGGCTCGAAGGGCCGAATGGCCTCCTCCTGTATCTATTTTCTATGTTTCTATGTGACGTTTCAGATGGGGACTGTTCTTCAATCTGAAGAAGGGATGCTGCCTGACCCGCTGAGTTACTCCAGCACCTTTTCTCTGGGACAATAGTACTGTAAGTACATCCTGAACATTAAGAGTCACAGAACCGAATACCTGAATTGTAAAATCTCTCCCCACTCTCATGTGGAGCAGAATAATCATTCAAACAATAGGTTTATCTATCCCCCTCAGGGTTTGTGCTTTGTCTCTCCTGCCTTCACATCACTTTAAACCACAGTTCACTGAGTCCAGACAAGATATCACACCTCAGAGATCACTGGCAGAGTCCATTTCAAGGGGATCCTGAATCAACCCAGCACCGCTTGTCCCCAGAGAATAGTCACATCAATACAAAGCCTTCAACACGGGAACATCAACACAAATTATCCTTGCTCATCTCATGTGGCCACAACAAATGGGATGTTTTTTCATTTCATTTTCTTGTATTTCTATGTTTCTATGTTAATTTAGTTAATGTATAACAGGTTTAATGTGTAGGAAGGAACTGCAGATGCTGGTTTACATTGAAGATAGACACAAAGTGCTGGAGTAACTCAGCGAGACAGGCAGCATCTCTGGAGAGAAGGGATGGGTGACGTTTCGGGTCAAGTCCCTTCTTCAGTTCCGCCTGTCATTCCTTCCTACACATATAACAGGTGCAAGGAGAGAGGTGGAAGATTTAATAGGAACCTGAGGGGCAATTGTTTCCACTCAGAGGGTGGTGGGGTCCTGGAACGAGCTGCCAGTGGAAGTTGTTAAGGCATTAACAACATTATAACAACATTCCAAAGGCATTTTGACAGGTAACATAGAAATATAGAAAATAGGTGCAGGAGTAGGCCATTCGGCCCTTCGAGCCTGCACCGCCATTCAACATGATCATGGCTGATCATCCAACTCAGTACCCCGTACCTGCCTTCTCTCCATACCCCCTGATCCCTTTAGCCACAAGGGCCACATCTAACTCCCTCTTAAATATAGCCAATGAACTGGCCTCAACTACCTTCTGTGGCAGAGAATTCCAGAGATTCACCACTCTCTGTGTGAAAAATGTTTTCCTCATCTTGGTCCTAAAAGACTTCCCCCTTATCCTTAAACTGTGACCCCTTGTTCTGGACTTCCCCAAGTGGGTATATGGATATGAACAGTTTAGAGGGATATGGGCCAAACGCAGGCAGGTGGCACTAGTGTACAAAGGGTATCTTGGTCGGCATGGGTAAGTTGGGCCGAAGGGCCTGTGTCTGTGCTGTTGAACTATGACCACAACACTGCCATCCGGGATGGGCATCAAATACTGGCCTCTCATCTCACAAGTAATTTGAAAAAACAACTTTCTTCTAAACAAATTAGCTTGCATTAGCTTTTTTCACACAAGACTGTAGTCCTAACCTTTTAAACGTTAAATGTCAACTTTGGATTATCCCCTTGTTAACATTTAAATATGGCCATAGTTATATTACACACATTGTCATAGAGTAATCAGTATTTCAGGCTGCATGAAAAACCAGCAGGAAATTATTCACTTTTACTAACGTGTTAAAATCACATTGTTATTGATCACTCACAACAATTTAGGAAGTAAGGCATCGGAGCGTTTCCTCAATCCCAATCCATCCAAACTACAAGTGTGGATCCTTTGCCACTTATTCCTGTTGCAGAGAATTCCTGATCCCAGCTTGACATTTAAACACAGACTCTTAATCCATGCAGGAAATGTTAGCCAATTATCTTGATTTAAACACTCACAACTGTTAATCCACGGCTGAATTTTACAAGGAAACTGCAAACAGAACATTTCACATATCGGATGCTTGTTTGTTTAGGATGTGATGTCGGGTGATAAACCCACAGGTGAATGTGAGATTGGTTGTCTCTGTGTCTGGTTTGTGAGGATCCTGCCCAGCAAACAGCTTCTTGGCAAACTGGTCGAGTAATTCAGTGTTGCACGATACAGGTTTAGATTAGATTTTAGATCAGTCTGAAGAAGGGACTTGACCCGAAACACCACCCATTCCTTGTATCCAGAGATGCTGCCTGACCCGCTGAGTTACTCCAGCTTTTTGTGTCTATCTTCGGTTTAAACCGGCATCTGCAGTTCCTTCCTACAAGTTTAGTTTAGTTCAGTTTAGTTCAGAGATACAGCACAGAAACAGGCCCTTCAGCCCATCGAGTCTGCACCGGCCAGCGATCCCCGCACATTAACACTATCCTACACACACACACTGGGGACAATTTACACATTTACCAAGCCAATTAACCCACAAACCTGTAAGTCTTTGGAGTGTGGAAGGAAACTGGAGATCCCAGAGAAAACCCACACGGGTTAGGGGAGGACGTACAAACTCCGTACAGACAGTGCCCGTAGTCGGGATCGAACCCGGGTCTCTGGCACTGTGAGGCAGCAGCTCTACCCGCTGCGCCACCAAGTGTCAAGGAATCCAGCAGATTTACTGGAGGAACAATTAAAAACAAGTGCACACACATCAAAGATTTCCGCAAGAATGATCACATAGTATAAGAGGGATGTTGTTGAGCTGGAAAGGGTGCAGAGGAGATTTACGAGGATGTTGCCAGGACATTGAGGGCATTGAGCTACAGGGAGACGTTGGGCAGGCTAGAACTCTATTCCTTGGAGTGCGGGAGGATGAAGGGTGCTCTTATAGAGGTGTATAAAATCATGAGGAGAATAGATCAGACCTAGGTTTGGGGAAACCATGAGTCAGAGGATGTAGGTTCACGGTGAAGGGGAAAAGATTTCATAGGAATCTGAGGGGTAACTTTTTCACACAAAGAGGTTCTAGAGAGGTTCTAGAGGTAAGGTTACTGCAATTTACAACATAACAATTCTAAGAAAATTCCAACTCAAATTCTGCATGATTAATCACAATAATTTTAAGTGCTTTTTTCCAAGGTTTCAGTTTTGGATTACAGATTCACAAAGCAATGAGTTTCTGGATCAGTGATGAGGCACTTGTGACTTTACAATACACCACTAGAGGGCGGGAGCAGTGCAGTCATCACTTTCTGTGCCTCTTGCATGAAACCACAGCTGGGAATTCCTTCTCTCCAGAGATGCTGCCTGTCCCGCTGAGTTACTCCAGCGTTTTGTGTCTATCTTCAGTTTAAACCAGCATCTGCATTTCCTTCCTACACATGTGGATGTTGTCCCCCATCCAGTACTACAGTGGGCATCAATATAGTGTCAATAGACAACAGACAATAGGTGCAGCAGTAGAGGCCATTCGGCCCTTCGAGCCAGCACCGACATTCAATGTGATCATGGCTGATCATCTACAATCAGTACCCTGTTCCTGCCTTCTCCCCATATCCCCTGACTCCGCTATTTTTAAGAGCCCTATCTAGCTCTCTCATGAAAGTATCCAGAGAACCGGCCTCCACCACCCTCTGAGGCAGACAATTCCACAGACTCACCACTCTCTGTGAGATAAAGTGTTTCCTTGTCTCAGCTCTAAATGGCCTACTCCTTATTCTTAAACTGTGGCCCCTGGTTCTGGACTCCCCCAACATCGGGAACATGTTTCCTGCCTCTAGCGTGTCCAAACCCTTAACAATCTTATATGGTTCAATAAGATCCCCCCTCATCCTTCTAAACTCCAGAGTGTACAAGCCCAGCCGCTCCATTCTCTCATCATATGATAGTCCCACCATCCCGGGAATTAACCTTGTAAACCTACGCTGCACTCCCGCAATAGCAAGAATAGCAAATGTCAATAGACAATAGGTGCAGGAGTGGGCCATTCGGCCCCTTCTGGTCCGTTCTGGTAACTGTTGCAGTTGTTGGAGACTCCTCAATAGTGCCACCCATCTCCCACCAATGGTCCGTTCATGTCGGCACTCCTATTCAGACTGAATCATCCTCCCTTCATTCCCCCCACAGATGCTGCCTGACTCACCAAGATCCTCCAGCACTTTGTGTTTTGCTCAAGTCCCAGCATCTGCAGTTCCTTGCGTCACAGTACATTTGGCCGAATGACTTACTCGTGCACCTATTGTGTGTTTGAAGGGGAGCTAAATGGCCAGATGCCAAGTTGGTTCAGTCTCCACAGGAATTGTCACATTTCACACAACAATGGTCCCGACCCAAAACATCACCTATCCTTTTTCTCCAGAGATGTTGTCTGACCCGCTGAGTTACTCCAGCACTTGGCGTTTATCTTTGGTATAAACCAGCACCTGCAGCACCTGTTTCTACATTGAATTGTAATGTTTCATTTCCCTGCTAGCGGGCCAACTTGCATACAATTATATTCACAACTATTCTCCCAGTCATTTCTAGCTCATGTCCTTCTTCCAACAGCTTGTGAAAATGCAGATGGGGTGAATTGCTGAAGGTGGATTTCAATGTGACAAGAGTTACCGAGCTCCAGTGATTTGTGCTGCAGGAATATGGGCCAAACTAGTGGGTCGAGCTGAGTTGGGGGGACATGTTGGTCAGCATGGATGAGTTGGGCCGAAGGGCCTGGTTCTGTGATGTATGACTCTATGGATTATTGCTGGCCACAGTAACCTAGTAGATTCCAACTGCTGGTGGCGTGAGCTCATGAGATTTAAAGTTTTCAAGTTTTAAACTAAAGCATTTGAAAAAAAGAATGGATTTGTCATTAGAATCAGAATCAGAATCAGATTTTATTCGACAAGTATGTTTGCAACATACGAGGAATTTCACTGGCCAAAACACAAATTTTCCAATTAAAACACAAATTTTCCAATCCTTATGGAATGTGTGTGATTGGGTATGTACTCTTCTCCGTGGATTGTCACCTTGTCGTGGTGGAGAAGCTCGTGTGGTCCTGAGATCCTGAGAGCGATGCCGTCTGGAGCTATGCTCCTGGTAGGGCCACCCATGGCGGTAAGGTCGAGGGGGAGGTCTCTGACAAAGAGCGATCCAACCAAGACCTCAACGGTGGAACAGGCGGAGGACGATGGCTGACCTTAGTGGAGCGTCACAACGGCTGGGAAGGCGGATGAAGGCTGCAGCAGAAAAGGGTCTCCGGTCGTCTTGGACTCCATGCCACTGGATCCTGACCCAGATCTGTCAAGGACCGTGGGGTGTCTGTCTGTGCACCAGTCTCCCCACGTTAAACAAAGTCACGCACAGGCGTCCCCCAACCCTGGAGACACCCATGGTCAGCCACGGCCGAAGGGGGCCTGAGAAAGCTATCTACAGTATCAACAATAATGAGTGTGGTGTTACCCGCAGCTTGATAAACGACAGCAAGATATGAATATACATGGAGTTTTGTGCCCTTTGTGTCTCCATTCATCCTTCACGTGGGCTGTTCACTTTGGTCACCCACTTCATTCTGTGTTCTGTAATTCCATTTTAATGTTAATCTAGTTGGGACCCATAAAACTGGTGTTAAATGTACCAGAGGGTTAGCAACGTTGACACTCGAGGCAGTTTTCATTTTGGGGTCAATGTTTTTTTTCTCTCTCGTGAGGTAGTGGCTCAAAATTCCCCTCAAACTCATGACGTGATCAGATATATTAAAAGTTCCAAAAATCAAACAGTTTAATAGAACATAATTCTTTATTTTGTTTGCATCTAACGTTTGTATTTCAGAGTATTAACCTGAGGAAGTGTTATTGGTACAGATGTAAGTGGAGTTGTCACAAGAATTGTCTTCCAATCGCCCGGAATCTCAATGTAACATTCATGGAAGTAGTAGCATTTAATATTAGAATGATCCACTTCCTTTACAATCTAATCGTCAGTTATTTAAGCAAATTAACTACCTATAATATGTATTTCAAACATTTAAAATGTGCAGAATATCAAAGACCCACACTCTCATCTCACTGCTACCATCAGGGGAGAAGGTACAGGAGCCTGAAAACCGTGGCCTCCAGGTTCAAGAACAGCATCTTCCCAGCAACCATCAGGCTGTTGAACACCGCACAACACTGACCTCAGCAACTGTGATCTTCCATGGACTGCGTTTGGTTGTAATACAGTCTACAGTTTACACTAGTATGGGCTTGGTACCTAGCATCACTGATCATTTATTGTGTTATTATATATTTATCTTTGTGTTATGGTATTAATGGGTCTGTTAATTTGCAGCAAGTAAGAATTTCATCGTTCAATTGTTGGTATATATATATATATATATATATGATGATTAAACTGTGGACTAGACTATTGGGGACCAAGAACCACAGTTGGTCCAGCCCACCAGCAGATGCCATTACATCCACTAACCCTTCTCTCCACCCTGGAATACCTCTGGAATGTGGGAGGAAGCCAGAACACCTGGAGAATACCCACCTGGTAACAGGGAGAACGTACAAACTCTGTACAGACGGCACCCGTAGTCAGTATCGAACCCCGTTCTTTGGTGCTGTGAGGCAACAAGTCCGCCACTGCCTTCCCTCCAATGCAACTTTAGACTACGGCAAGAGTGCAGTTACAGCCACACATTCAACAGCAGCACGGTGGCCCAGCGGTAGAGTTGCTGCCTTACAGTACCAGCGACCCAGGTTCAATCCTGACTACAGGTGCTGTCTGTACGGAGTTTGCACGTTCTCCCCGTGACCTGCGTGGGTTTTCTACGAGATCTTCGATTTCCTCCCGCCCGCTCTCTGAAGACATACAGGTTTGCAGGTTAATTGGCTTAGTGTAAATGTAAAATTGCCCCTAGTGTGTGTAGGATAGTGTTAGTGTGCGGGGATCGCTGGTCAGTATGGACTCGGTGGGCCGAAGGGCCTGTTTCTGCACTGTATCTCTAAACTAAACTATGGATGAACATTCAAGGTCTTCAGTCATCCTGAACTGATCACCAAAACACAAGAAGTAATCTCCAATAGTGGTTATATTATATATCTGTACTTGTTTTAAGAATAAGCCACATGCTTAAAAACATGATATCTATCTATATACATACACATACATATACATATACATATGTTGATCCTGTTCGAACCAATATATATATATATTGTTTCGAACAAGGGGGCAGTTTGTTGGGGTTGCCGTGTCTGGATTGCATTTACTGGGGAAATGACAGAGATCCTCTTCTGAAGAATATCAGTGAACCAGGTGGGATTTTGTAACAACTAATATTCGTTGTTGCAAAATATCTTAGAAACTAGAAACTAAAATCTCTTAGAAACTAAGTGATTGGTTTATTTTACTAATGATCGATCCCAGATTCATACGTTTGTGTGAATTTACAATCCCACCATGAAGTTCACGTCTCAGGATCAGCATTTACTGATTTTCCAGCACCCTGGTTATAGGATAAACAGTGACAGATAATCTTGTGGATCTGTCTCTTTAATCAAACGTGTTAATTCCAACATGAATAAGCGGGCACAGTTCCAACATATTGTTTATGAATTAATTCTTGCAAACATTAGCATCAAAAATATGATAAAGATTATATCTTTAATCATTTTCTTAAAATACCCACCACCTCAGCAGGCACAAGTAAACAGATTTAAAATAGTTATTTAAACAGAATATTAAAAATCCCACTAGTGAGCAGACGTGGAAAATACAAATATAAACATAACGACATTTTCAGCAGGAAAGTTTCATCAACTACAAGTGGGTTTTAGTGCTTCAGCAAAACCTCACAGCTACAGGCTGCAAATTATATTGTACATCATAAAACCTGCAAACTTCATCAGTGTTTCATTATACTTTAGTAAAGACAGCGTTCTCTGTAGCTAGCCCGCCCGCAAGTATGGGACTAGTCAGGCTCTTTGTCCCAGACTGCAGAGACAGTAGCGTTGATGACAGATCCAGAATGTTAAATGTTCCTGGTGATATTTGGCAGCGTTTAAACCAACTTCACGGCAATAAACAGTCACGATTAAATATGTCACGTATAAGATTCGAGTTCTCACCTTCACACGCCAAGAGGTCTCAAATAAAACAGCTGGTCTATTTTATTTTCAATCAGTGGTAAATCCCCTTTGCTCATGAAAGTGCTAACGTACTCTGCTGGATTCATTGCTTCTTGGATTGCCTTGATAGAGATATCTTGTGCCCTTTCCTTCCTTCACCTCTACTATGGTCACAAACTACAACCCATAGCGCTGATGGTATTTATTTATTTAGCCGTGGACGTTGATGGTGAAGGTTTAGAGGAAGTTAGCTTTTGTCTGACAATGTAACGCATGGTCTTATGACCCACTCCGCTTGAGGGTTGACCTTGAACAGGTCCCACATACGTGTGTCTGGATCAAGGCACCGTTCACCTGGCAAATTAAAGCAAATTCAAATCATTTAAAGAAGCCACCAGTTACTTTTAAATGGAACACAGAAATGGTAAGGGTGGCACGATGGCGCAGCGGTAGAGTTGCTGCCTCATAGCGCCAAAGACCCAGCGTGATCCTGACTACGGGTGCTGTCCGTGCAGCCAAGTCAAGTCACATTTATTTATATAGCACATTTAAAAAACAACTCTCCTTGGCCAAAGTGCTTTACATTTGTTATAAGAATAGCACAACAAAATAAACTACATACATATATACATGTAGCCCTCACTCAGTGGACGTCAGGAAAGGCTTGGGAGTATAGATAAGATTTTAGTCTTGACTTAAAGGAGTCGATGGAGGGGGGCAGTTCTGATGGGAAGGGGGATGATGCATTTCGTTGTCTCTGTACTGTACACTGACAATGACAATTAAAATTGAATCTGAATCTGAATGATGCTGTTCCACACCAACCGCAAAGGCACGGTCGCCCCTAAGCTTATGCCTAGACCGTGGGATGTTCAGCAGCCCCAAGTCGGCCGATCTGAGGGACCTGGAGGTGGAGTGGTGGATGACAAGACTTTTAATGTAAGAGGGGGCAGTGTTTGTACGTTCTCCCCGTGACCGCGTGGCTTTTCTCTGGGTGCTCCGGTTTCCTCCCACACTCCAGACACATGCTGGTTTGTAGCGTCATTGGCCGGGAAAATTGTAAAATTATCTCTAGTGTGTAGGATAGTACGGGGTGATCGCTGGTCAGCACAGACTCAGTGGGCCGAAGGGCCTGTTTCTGCCATGTATCGCTAAGTCCAATTCTAAAGATAAATGAAATGGTTCAGTGTAATTTTACATTGGGCTCAAGGAACATGGAAAATTTCAGTTGAACTTGGTGTGTTAATATGGATTTATAACAGTGTTAGATGTTAGTGATTAGTGTGTTATTATAGCAGTGTTAGTGATTAGTGAAACACCTTACACATCATCACCCAATACTGATACTCAGCAATGTATAAAATGGGATGGATTCTCACAGAATTGATCCCAACTGATAAAGTTCACAGAAACTTAAATGGAAGAATAAACCAAGGAAAAAGTGTAATTCAAAAGTTACTTGAAATAAAACTTACATAAATCATAATTAGATTAATCTAGGAAATTATTTGGAAAATTGCACATCTCAGTTTTAAACATAACATTTCAAATACAATGAAACTAGAGGAGCTCACATCAGATCACCTTTTGGTGAGATCACTAGAACAGCGTGGGAGACAGCACTATTCCACGGGACTGAGTCTGCATCCGATGAGGACATAAGGTTTGCATTTACCATGCAGAATATTTTAAATAAGCAATCACGTAAGAATTACTGCTGGGTATTTATCAGCAAGATATGGTCCTGTGCCATCAGACACAAAAAGCTGGAGTAACTCAGCAGGACAGGCTGGGTACGTGTCTGAAGAAGGGTCCCGGCCCAAAATATCACCCATCCCATCTCTCCAGAGATGCTGCCTGTCCGGCTGAGTTACTCCAGCTTTTTGTGTCTATCTTCATTTCAACCAGCATCTGCAGTTCCTGCTTATACTTTACTGTGTCGGTATAAATATCTTTCTATAATAAAAGGACTATTATTTCTGCACTGTAGCCAAGTTGTTGTTTTCTTGTATAAGCATATTTGTCTGTATTATTTTAACTTGTTTATTCGTCAAAATATTACCAATACTCCATGCTGAGAAATTCCAGGTTGAATGTTGTACAACGTGCTCGAGTTTTTTTAGTTCCCACAATGCTGCACCTTTTTATTACTGTGTGGCTCCTGTTCCATCTCCTCTGTGTCTTGGTGCTCTCAGCAGATGGTGGGGGGAGGACTAGTTCATGGGACTCAAAAGAAGCCAGGATCTGACTTGCAATAATTGATTACATTTTAAATGGAATCACATTCTACATCTACAGAATCCAACTTATAGCTCCCATAGTTTCCCTAACGAGTGAACATTTTAAATAGATTCCGTTTTGTCCATCAAGATTTTCAAACTCACGGCGACTTAATGAAGTTTGACCCCAAATGCCAGAAAGATACTGAGGTATAAATGCGTCACCTACCGATATTACCACCCACTTCATACAAGCAGAACTCCGAGCTGTCTGTCGAGTCGTTACTTCTGAAAGAGGAAGAAAATAACATAATGTTCAATGATGTTGGATTTCATAAAGTCTTCAGTGATAGGAGCAGAATCAGGCCATTCGGCCCATCAAGTCTACTCCGCCATTCAATCATGGCTGATCTATCTCTCCCTCCTAACCCCATTCTCCTGCCTTCTCCCCATAACCTCGGACACCCGCACTAATCCAATGTTGGATTTCTTCACCCTCAACTGAAAACCGTAACGTCCAGGTTCAGGAATAGCTGCTTCCCCACAGCCATCAGGCTATTAAACACAACATCAAACAAGCTCTGAACTACAACAGTCTATTATTATTATTGCACGATATCTGTTTATTTATTGTGTGTATATATGATCGATGGTCGATAGACACACTGAACTTTTTTCTCCTGTTCTGTATTTATCTTTACATATTCTGTTGTGCTGCAGCTAGTAAGGATTTCATTGTCCAATCTGGGACATGACAATAAAACTCTCTTGACTCTTGAACAAGGATTCCAGAGCAGGAATGAAATGTGTCCGAGCTCTCGTTCCGCATGATATCCATGCTGAAGCTGCATCTCTGTAACTGGGAACCTGCAATGGAAGCAGGAGAGGTGCAGGACCAACACTATGTACCACACATCAACGGGACAGATTCTCACAGAATCCATCCTCACCCAGAAAGTTCACACAAACATAAAGGGAAGAATAAACCAAGAAGAAAAAAATGTGATTCAAAAGTTACTCGAATAAAACTTACATCATTCATAACTAAATTAATCTTGAAAGTTACTCGGGAAAATGGACATCCAAGTGTTAAAAATACCAATTTAAATAATATTAGTATAAAGGAGCCCCCATCAGGTCACAGCGTGCAAACACCTTCTGGTGAGTCTGTTCCTTGTGTGTTCGACCAACCCAACGTCGGAGGTTTGATCATCCAGACGAGAGGGCCTGTACATCGGGCCGTACGTAGCGGCAACTACGGAGAGTTCATGGCCTCGACCACGGGTGAACAAAGTAAGACTAGCTGAACTTTGTTGCCTTCCACCACAGTGAAGAATGTTGTGGTGGATGTTTGTGTTAAATTCTATTGTGTATTGTGTGTTCTTTTTTGTGTATCGCTGCTGACAAATTCATTTCACTGCACCTTCGGGCGTAAGTGATGAATAAAATTGACTTTGACATTGACTCTGCAGCGTAGAAGGGCAGAATATTTTAAATGTACAATCACGTATGAATTAATGCTGGGTATTTATCAGCAAGATATGGTACTGTCAGTGTAAATATCTTTCTATAATGAAAGAATTTGCGGCAAAACCTCAGCAGTATCATATCCAAAGCAAAGGTCCAACATGGTAGATTCAATGGAGTATTGAGTAGTAACCTCACACACTTTGCCAACCACCAAATGATGACTTCCAAGCAAGTCAAGTCGTCAAGTCAAGTTTATTTGTCACATACACATACGAGATGTGCAGTGAAATGAAAGTGGCAATGCTCGCGGACTTTTGTGCAAAAGACAAACAACAAAACAAATTATAAACACAATCATAACACACATATTCTTTTACAAGCATTGACTGAAACTGCCTCCTGTTACTTGCTGGTGGGAGCAGTGGTCTGGACCTGATACATTCAGAATGGATCATCAGTTTAGTTTAGATAGAAACAAAAAACTGGAGTAACTCAGCGGGACAGGCAGCATCTCTGGAGAGAAGGAATGAGTCAAGACCTTTCTTCTGACTGGTTAGGGATAAGGGAAACGAGAGATATAGACGATGATGTAGAGAGATAAAGAACAAATGAATGAAAGATATGCAAAAAAGTAACGATGGTAAAGGAACAAACGAGCAGCTAGTGTTAGCTGTTTGTTGGTGAAAGTTGAGTTTAGTGTCACGTGTACCGAGGTACAGTGAAAAACTTTTGTTGCTGCTATCCAGGTAGCGGGAAGACAACATATGATTAAAATCGAGCCGTCCACAGTGTACAGATACATGATAAGGGAATAATGTTTCCTAGAAACATAGAAAATAGGTGCAGGAGTAGGTCATTCGGCCCTTCGAGCCTGCACCGCCATTCAATATGATCATGGCTGATCATTCAACTCAGTATCCTGTACCTGCCTTCTCTCCATACCCCCTGATCCCTTTAGCCACAAGGGCCACATCTAACTCCCTCTTAAATATAGCCAATGAACTGTGGCCTCAACTACCCTCTGTGGCAGAGAATTCCACAGATTCACCACTCTCTGTGTGAATTTCGTGCAATTTCACGCAATCTAATTGTTCTCCAAAATATCTCTGCTGCGCTGCTCATATCTGGAATTGGGAGCACATTGAAAGTCACCTATCCATGTTCTCCACAGATGCTGCCTGACCCGCTGAGTTACTCCAGCACTCTGTGAAACGTCACCTATCCATGTTCTCCACAGCTGCTGCCTGGCCCACTGAGTTACTCCAGCACTCTGTGAAACGTCACCTATCCATGTTCTCCACAGATGCTGCCTGACCCGCTGAGTTACTCCAGCATCTGCACTTCCATAACCTCAACAACTATGATCTTCTATGGAGTGTCTTTGGTTGCATTACGCAGTTTGTTTTTGCAATATTATGGTCACGTAGTATTCTGGATATTAATGGTTAATATTGATTACTATATATATATCTGTGTGTTATTGAATTTATGAGCCGATGAAGACGCAGCAAGAATGTAACTGTTCCATAGCCAGTAAACATAGAAACATAGACAATAGGTGCAGCAGTAGAGGCCATTCGGCCCTTCGAGCCTGCACCGCCATTCAATATGATCATGGCTGATCATCCAACTCAGTATCCTGTACCTGCCTTCTCTCCATACCCCCTGATACCTTTTGCCACAAGGGCCACATCTAACTCCCCCTTAAATATAACCAATGAACTGGCCTCAACTACCTTCTGTGGTTGAGAATTCCACAGATTCACCACTCTGTGTGAAAAATGTTTTTCCCATCTCAGTCCTAAAAGATTCCCCCTTTATCCTTAAACTGTGACCCCTTGTTCTGGACTTCCTCAACATCGGGAACAATCTTCCTGCATCTAGCCTGTCCAATCACTTAAAAACGTTGTACTTTTCTATAAGATTCCCCCCTCAATCTTCTAAATTCTAGCGAGTACAAGCCGAGTGATATGATAATTAAACAGTTATGACTTGACATTAATTTTCGTGCCATGAATGGAAGATCAGTTACCGGTTTGTAAGTGCAGTGTTTGCAACAGTCCAGTTACTGCAGTCCAATTTCTTCCGAAACTGCTGGACAAGATCCCGAGTTGTGGTATCGGGATCCAATTGGATATCCATGTTTCCCTTCAGTAGACGTGGAGCTTGGATTTTTATTGCTTTGTTACACTGGTGCTAGAGTAGGGAAAAATAATATTTCATTTAGTCCCACTGTTTGAGAAGCTGCAGCGAATGAGATGGATTGTGTTTGCCACCAGACTGTGCCTGTCCCCTGTCCCCTGTCCCCTGTCCCCAAGATGCCCATGCCTGCTCCAACCGGCCATAACACCATGGGCCCAACTACAGTGGACAGCTCACTGACACGGCCACTGGGAGGCAGCATGGCTCTTTAGTCAGAGGGTGGTGAATCTGTGGAATTCTTTGCCACAGAAGGCTATGGATATTTTAAAGACAGGGATATAGATATCTTATTGATTAGTACGGGTGTCAGGGATTATGGGGAGAATGGGATTAGGAGGGAGAGATAGATCACCCATGCTTGAAAGGCAGAGTAGACTTGATGGGCCGAATGGCCTAATTCTGCTCCTATCACTTATGACCTTATGACAGCGGTAGAGTTGCTGCCTCACAGCACCAGAAACCCGGGCTTGATCCTGACTACGGGCGCTGTCTGTACGGAGTTTGCACGTTCTCCCCGTGACTTTGTGGGTTTTTTCCTGGTGCTCAGGTTTCCTGCCACACTACAAAGACGTACAGGTTTGTAGGTTCATCGCTTTCTGTAAATTGCAAGTTGTCCCTAGTGTGTTGGGTAATGTTTGTGTACAGGGGTGATCGCAGGTCAGCATAGACCCGGTGGGCCGAAGGGCCTGTTTCCTAAAGGCTAAAGACCCAAACTGTACATACACACCTCTGAAAGTTGCCTTTCGTGCTTGTCCGCGTGGATCTTCTTCAGCAGGTTCTTGATACGTTTATCGTGCTTCCTGCTGTGTTCATTCAGCTTCCTCACCTGCGCCACAAGGAAGCACGGAACCTAACGTACAAAATAATTGGGAGGACACAGTCAGGGAGCAGTGCAGCATGGAAACAGGCCCTTCGGCCCACCTTGTCCATGCCAGCCAAGTGGGCATACTGGGCTAGTCCCATTAACCTGCATTAGTCCCACATCCCATCCACATATCTGTCCAAATGCGTTTTAAACATCAACATTGTAATGTGCCTCGATAACTTGGTTTATACTCTCTAGAATTTAGAAGATTGAGGGGGGATCCTTACAAAATCACATCCACAGGCTAGATGCGGGAGATTGTCCCAAAAGGGGTCATTTTAAACATAAGGGGGAAATCCTTTAAAACATTGTTTCACACAGAGAGTGGTGAATCTGCCTCGATAGCTCGCTCTGGCAGCTCATTCCAGATATGTACTACCCTCTGAGTGGAAAAGATGCTTCTTAAATCTCTCCCCTCTCACCTTAAACCTCTGCCCTCTAGTTTTCCAATCTTCTATGCTGGGGAAAAGGCAGTGAGTGTTCACTTTATCTGTGCCCCTCATGATCTTGTTCACCTCCATAAGGTCACCCATCAGTCTCCCAAACTACAACGAATAAATTCCCAGCCTATCCAACCTCTCCCTGTAGCTCTAGCCATCTGTGTCTCTCACCCCCATGTTCCACCTGCATTCTAAACAAACATGGAGAATCTGGCAAATTTGGCTCAATCACAAATGTCATCTCTATGTATTTCATTTCCAAAATAACCTGAATCTGAAAACATAAAACATACTTCTATTTATCTGGAGCAGAGCGTTTATCAGTCACGTTTCGGTTTGAATATTTGCTTCTATTCATGTGTACTTGGCTCCCAGCCTCAAGGGCCAGCTCTCCGCTCTCCGCTCCCACTATAGTAATACACACACAAGTTCCCCGTCAATCTGGGACGTGTCCGGGAGACTAGACTACAGGGCTGGCTGTTGTTCGAGTTAGAAATAAATGCACAAAGTGCTGGAGTAACTCAGCGGGTCAGGCAGCATCCTTGGAGAATACGGATAGGTGACGTTTCAGGTCAGGACCTTTGATCCATAACACCCCCTATCAAAGGTGTCAAAGGTATTTTATTGGTCACATTCGCATACACCCAGGTGTAGGGAAGTGAAATGCTTTTTGCCATTTTGCAGTACACAAAAAAAGAATACAGACATAACACCAATGAGAGTCTCAAACATAAAGAACATCCCCCCACAATGGCTCCCACCATGAGGGAAGGCACAAAGTCCAGTCCCCAACCCCAGTTCACCCATAGTCGGGCCCATTGAGGCCTCCACAGTTGCCTCTACGGAGGCCCGATGTTCCAGGCCGTTCTCGCCGGGTGATGTTGCTCCGGCGTAGGGAGAGCCCTCACAGCGGCATGGGAACCCTGGAACGGCCGCTTCCGTACTGGAGGCCACGGCTTCCGAAGCCGACAAGGCCGCGCCGGTTGGAGCTCCACAACTGGCGATCTCATCTAGAGATCCCAGGCTCCCGGTGTAAAGTTCAGCACCGCCGCCCGCAGCTGGTCGCTCCTCAGACCCGCAGCTCCGCGATGTTGTTCCCGGCGGTCTCAGCTCACCAGAGCTCCAGCGCGGCGACCCAGGCAAGACATCGCCCGCTCCGCGATAGTGCTCCAGCGCTGTGCCGCCGCCGAAAGCCGTGGTTCTGGGCGGTTCCCGACAGGAAACGCCGCTCTAGGCCCCACTGGTAGGCCGCGAGGACGGGTCGAAACTGCAGCCCGGAGAAAAGCTGCCTCTCCAACCAGGTAGGGACCCTGAAAGGTAGTTTCCCCCTCCCCCCCCCACCACCCACATAAAAAAGTCTAGACCTCCAACAAAACACTTTAACTAACTTAAAATAAAAATAAAGGATGAAAAGACAAACAGCTGCTGGCTGGGTAGCAGTACACAGGACAGCGCCCCCTATCCATGTCCTCCTAGTGCTGCCTGACCCATTGGGTTACTCCAGCACTTTGTGCATTTTTTTGGTAAGCCAGCATCTGCAGTTCCTCGTGTTAGGTGTGGCAGGCAGCTGAAGTTCTCCCCCATTGAGTGTCTTGGTGCCACACTGCAGTATGTGGGAGCATTTGTAATCAGCCCCGATATAGACAAGTAATTAACACTTCTCTTGGCACAGGGAGAGCGGTAAATGAAATGTTGTGTCGGACACACTCAGCGTACCGTCCAGAGCAGGTCCTGGTAGTGGATCAGCATGCGGACAACGTTGGCGGCTTGCTCCGCCTGCTGCTTCTCGTTCCCCTCCGGCATCTTGTTGGTGATTCCTTTGTGCATGAAGAGGTTGGGTGCGATGATGGTGGAAACGTTCCAGAGATTCATCTTGTTTTTCTGCTCCTTCTCAATCACTTTGCGCAGGAACTCCAGCAGCAACTAGAACAGGGGGGAGAGTTGGTTATTCATGCAACAGTCGCCAGTTGGTTTTACAATAGGATTGGACACACTAGAGGCAGGAAACATGTTCCCGATGTCGGGGGAGTCCAGAAACAGGGGCCACAGTTTAAGAATAAGGGATAACCCATTTAGAATGGAGACGAGGAAACACTTCATCACACAGAGAGTGGTGAGTCTGTGGAATTCTCTGCCTCAGAGGGCAGTGGAGGCAGGTTCTCTGGATGCTTTCAAGAGAGAGCTAGATAGAGTCTTAGGGATAGTGGAGTTAAGGGATATGGGGAGAAGGCAGGTACGGGGTACTGATTGGGAATGATCAGCCATGATCACTTTGAATGGCGGTGCTGGCTTGAAGGGCCGAATGGCCTATTCCTGCACCTATTGTCTATTGTCTATTGTCTATTGATAGAACTTTCTTCATCCCAGGAGGGAAATTGATTCTGTGACCATGGCAAATAAGCTCCATACAACGGCAAGGTGGAGGAATGATACTGTTATTGTACGAGCCGTCTGCTGAACCCCCAGGGTATGTGTATCCGCTCACTTGCCTTCTGCACATCAACAGTAATACTTTATTAACCCACTATCTCCAGAGGGAACATTTCTCCCAATTCACGCTCTCAGGATGGGCAAGTACTTTTAAAGTGACGATCATACAGGAAGTTCTACAACAACACTATGCAGACATGTCTATTATAAATATACAACTATTATGGCCAGTTCCCCATCACAGTAGCTCATGATTTCATACACCTGTTCTTGTCAAAGTTCACAGATCATTACGCTGGGGTTAAACCAATACTTGTAGATGGGGACGAGGGATTGAATAAATGGTTGCCCTGGACTCTGTAGGTTTGCACGATGAACCATGTGTTTATCAGCTGGTGTGTTACAGATGCCTTACTAATAGTGAGCAATATTGAAGGTGTAATATTTTAAACCATGTCATTGCAAATTCACAATTGCCCCCCTACTCCCACAGTTACCTCAATGAGCCTCAGCTAACCCATCTCCACTCCCTACTCTGAAGATGGGTCTCAACCCGAAACGTCACCTATCCATGTTCTCCACAGATGCTGCCTGACCCGCTGAGTTACTCCAGCACTCTGTGAAATGTCACCTATCCATGTTCTCCACCCGAGATGCCTGCTCCATAGACCCACCCGCTGAGTTACTCCAGCACTCTGTGAAATGTCACCTATCCATGTTCTCCACAGAGCATTGAGTATAGAAGTGACCCGCTGAGTTACCAATTCCAGCACTCTGTGTCTGTCAACTCTCTCTACTCTACTAGAATGCCTCCAGAGAAAGGTTTCCCAAGTTAGGGCTTTATTCTTTAGAGCGCAGAAGGTTATTTTTACATGATGAACAGTGTAGGACAACATTTTCCCACTGAGAGTAGGGAAATTCAAGTTTACTGTAATTAGTCAGAGGGTTAGGGGTGAATCTGTGGAATTCTTTGCCACAGAGTGGTAGCTGTGGTGGAATGAGCTTCCAGTGAAGGTGGTGGAGGCAGCTATGGAGGCCAAGTCAGTAGGGACTAGGGGAGATTTTTCGGCAGAGAAGGGTCGAGAGATGTTTCCGTTGATTAGTGCGGGACCCGCTGTTACAGAGGTTTTCCACTCATATGGGGAGAAGGCAGTGTAGGAGAAAGTTTACTGTAATTAGGAGGGAGCCATAGATTGATCAGCCATGATAGAAATTTTTAAGGCAGAGATAGATTCTTGATTAGTGCGGGTGTCAGAGGTTTTATCATATGGGGAGAAGGCAGGAGAAAGGGGTTAGGAGGGAGAGATTGATCAGCCATGATTGAATGGCGGAGTAGACTTGATGGGCCGAATGGCCTAATTCTACTCCTATTCCTATGACCTTATGGTCTTAAATGTATTTGTTGTTACCTTTTTGAAGGTTGTTATTTTGTTCTCCAATGTAATTGATCATGGATGTCAGAGCCGTCACTGTTCTTGTAGAGTTTAGCAAAAGGTTAAATACAGAGAAACATAGACAATAGGTGCAGGAGTAGGCCATTCGGCCCTTCGAGCCAGCACCGCCATTCAATGTGATCATGGTTGATCATCCACAATCAGTACCCCGTTCCTGCCTTCTCCCCATATCCCTGACTCTGCTATTTTTAAGAGCCCTATCTAGCTCTCTCTTGAAAGCATCCAGAGAACCTGCATCTGAGGCAGAGAATTCCACACTCACAACTCTCTGTGAGAAAAAGTGTTTCCTCGTCTCTGTTCTAAATGGCTTACTCCTTATTCTTAAACTGTGGCCCCTGGCTCTGGACTCCCCCAACATCGGGAACATGTTTCCTGCCTCTAGCGTGTCCAAACCCTTAACAATCTTATATGTTTCAATAAGATATCCTGTCATCCTTCTAAACTCCAGAATGTACAAGCCCAGCCGCTCCATTCTCTCAGCATATGACAGTCCCGCCATCCCGGGAATTAACCTTGTAAACCTACTCTGCACTCCTTCAATAGCAAGAATGTCCTTCCTCAAATTAGGGGACTAAAACTGCACACGATACTCCAGGTGTGGTCTCACTAGGGCCCTGTACAACTGCAGAAGGACCTCTTTGCTCCTATACTCAACTTCTCTTGTTATAATCAGTTACAATGTTGATCAAGTCACTTTCTATCGAAGGTGACAAGTTTAGTTTTTGTTAATTTACTTCATAACAGACAAAGTAATACACGAAGGGAGACAAAAATGCTGGAGAAACTCAGCGGGTGAGGCAGCATCTATGGAGCGAAGGAATGGGTGACGTTTATACACGACACTGTATTACAGATATCATGCTACCAAGGTCATAGTTTGGGTATGGAATCCTTTCCTTCCATGTTAAATCCTACCTTTAACGTGGCCTGGTATACATCGGGCAGAATCACCACCAGGAGATTCAGAGCGTGGATCATCTGTATCTGGTCGGTGAAATCTGTGGAAAAGAAAATGTTGTTGCCAGATCTACCAATCGTATAACTGAAGGAGGGAATTAGATATCAACGCTGTGGTGTTGCTATATTTAATGGAAGCATGTGTTTAGACAATGGATCCACACAGTCCAGACCCGTTAAACCAAGCATGCCCATCTCAGCAACTTGGTAGATCATCCATTCATTCTCATTCATTCCCTCTCTTCTCCAACCATATAACCATATAACCATATAACAATTACAGCACGGAAACAGGCCATCTCGACCCTTCTAGTCCGTGCCGAACACATAATCTCCCCTAGTCCCATATAACTGCGCTCAGACCATAACCCTCCATTCCCTTCCCATCCATATAACCATCCAAGTCTCCATATGTTGGAAGTGACATATGTGTCTGGCTGCATTTCAGATGGTTCTGCTCAGGTGAGGTCTACCGCTGGTGCAGTGGGAGCTAAGGAGGAGAGAGCTGGGAGCACAGCAGAGATGTTTGTGTCAAGGACCAGAACATTGAATGATGGCGAATGTTGTTCCTTTATTTAAACAAGTTTATTGGGGAGAAGCTGGGCAACTCCACGCCAGAGACCCTTCTGCCATTTGTAGGGAAATTACTGGAGAAAATTCTTGCACGCCTCAATAAAGGTGGTGCAAAGGGTAGAGTTGCTGCCTCACAGCGACTGAGGCCCAGGTTCGATCCTGACTACGGGTGCTGTCTGTACGGAGTTTGTACGTTCCCCCCGTGACCTGCGTGGGTTTTCTCCGGGTGCACTGATTTCCTCCCACACTCCAAAGATGTACAGGTTTCTAGGTTGAAGATAGACACAAAATGCTGGAGTAACTCAACGGGTCAGGCAGAAGGATTGGGCGATGTTTCGGGTTGAGACCCTTCTTCAGGTTTGCAGGTTAATTGGCTTGGTATATATATATGTAAAAATTGTCCCTATTGTAGGATAGTGTTAATGTGCGGGATCGCTGGTCGGCACGGACTCGGTGGACCGAAGGGCCTGTTTTCGCTCTGTATCTCTAAAGGTCACCCTCAGCCCCCTACGCTCCATAGATTAAAGGTCCCAGCATATCCAACCTCTCCCAACCACTCAAGCCCACAAGCCCAGGAAACATCCTTCAACTAATCAGTCTCGAATTCTACACTCTGCCTCGCATGGATGAAATCTGTACAAAAATCAAAGAATGTAAAAGGACATACTCCTGACTGTTGCAAAGGCTGCCACATACTCTGTGGTCAACAAGGGATAGGGCATTTCACGAATAAACATCTTCAATAAGCCCGCTCCGTCATTTTGCTGAACTTTCTTCCAGTCAAAATTATTTTGGTAAAAATTTGATTCAAGCTCTTGTTGCAAGTTCTGTGGGCAAAGCAAAACAAGATCAATAGTTGTGCAAAACGACAGCTGAATGGTACTAATGGAAAAATGACAGAAGTTGGTAGTTTAAATAATAGTTGGTAATTTTAAAATTATACTTAGAAACTTATGTTTATTGTAGACCGTTCAACAACTGTACCTTTATTCTTGCAAGGGACCCTGAAATGCGAAGAATTCCTTCGGTTTCCAAGCCGTTATCTTCCAAACAGCAGAGCAACTGTAGGGTAAATGGAATTAGCTTTGTCTTGTTAAAGACTATATGCATGCATTACCCACTCATTGAAAATTCCTTCTGTCCAAGGAGTTAACCCAACCACATGGCCGACCCCTTATTCTTATATTGTGACCCCTGGTTCTGGACTCCCCCAACATCGGGAATATTTTTCCTGCATCTAGCCTGTCCAACCCTCTAAGAATTTTATGTGTTTCAAGTTTCAAGTCAGTTTGATGGACAGCCGGATGTAATTGTTGATACACAAGGCCATTCACTTTGAGGTTTCCCAGCCACTTGGAACTTTAATATTTCATCAATAAGATAGAGCAGTTATTTAGTTTTGAAACGCATGATCTGACAGTGGGACGCACCTGTTTGAGAAAGAGAGGAACTTTGGTACAGGGGGCAATCTTCTGATCATTCTCAATCAGCTGGGCGAGAGGCACACCAAACAGTTTATTTTCTGTCAGAAACAAAGGCTGCATTAGTGCTGCGGTCGGTCCGAGTTAGACCCTAACGGCAACTCAGCCAGTCCCCAATATGTTTACTGTTCACCTCCGCACCTACCTTGCACTTTGACCTTTGTGGTTTTCTGCCGCTTCACCTCCATGTCCAAGACATCGAAGAGAGCGGTCAGCTCGATCAGTGCCAGAGTGCGAACTTTCTTCATGTCCAGCTCCGACAGATCCTCCATTCTGGTCGTTCCCAGTTTGTTCCTGTGTATTCTGTATTGCTGTTAAAAGCAGCATCACAGTGTACATTAGCAAGAGGCAGCGCAATGAAAGAGAATTCACATTGGCTCCGTCCACATAGAGTCGCACGGCAGTGAAACAGGACCTTCCCACGCCGGCCAACATGCATCATCTACACTCATCCCACCTGCCTACGTTTGGCCCATGTCCCTCTAAAGCTAAACTGGTCACTGGTGACAGGACAGCTGGGGCTTGGTGGGGCCACAGGGATAGGAGCAGAACCAGGCCATTCAGCCCATCCAGTCTACGCCACCATTCAATCATGGCCACTCTATCTCTCCCTGCTAACACCATTCTCCTGCCTTCTCCCCATAACCCCTGACACTGTTGATGTACACATATTTGTTTGGATAGGATATGATAATGAGGCGATGCTAATGACAGGAATAGATGTCCGTAACTCCGTGTTCACTCGAGTGTGAACATTCATTCCTGGTGAGATGTGATTCACAAATCTTCTTCAAAGACTTCTTCTTTGCAACCTTCACGTGTCCGCCCTGCTTCGACAAATCCATCAAACCGGTGTGCACAATCAAATAAGATCAAATAGAACAAGTTGTCCTACAAATGTAGGCTGTGCACGCCACACGCAAGAAATAGGGAATAATTTTCTCACAAATATCCCTTCTTTAGGCATAAAACAATGTTCAGCTTCTCAGTACGGAAGTGATAACATCTAACGTGTGGGAAGGAACTGCAGATGCTGGTTAAAACCCAAGATAGATACAAACAGCTGGAGTAACTCAAAGGACAGGCAGCATCTCTGGGGAGAAAGAATGGGTGACGTTTCAGGTCGAGACCCTTCCGGACTAGTTAGAGAAAAGAGAGATATAGACGATGATGTCAAGAGACAAAGAACAATGAATGAAAGATATGCACAAAAGTAACGAAGCTAAGGACAACAGGCCATTGTTCGCTGTTTGTTGGGTGAAAACGAGAAGGTCTAAATTTCGCCAGATTTCTGAACAGAGAAATGGAAAATTACAACGAATACTTACGGGCAAATCCCCGTCATTGTTTTTCTTTCGTGACATTTTCTTTCGCCAGAGATCGTCTCGGAAAATTTGTGCTTGTTCAGAATAAGAAACATGAAATAGCACAATTTCTTCTTTGGAAAGATTGCACTGTGTCGGCGATGGAATCTCGTGTTCATCAGAGCAAGCTGCAGAAAGAAAGAAGCACTCGTTCCATGATCAAATGTAAAATGCACAACATTCATCCCTCAACTCAGTGGTTTAGTCGTGGACATAAATGAGCCGACTCACACGATTAATAAACAAATGTGTCGTGTACCCCCGGACTGTCTTTGATCGGACTTTACTGGCTTTATTTTGCACTAAATGTCAATCCCTTTATCCTGTATCTGTACACTGTGGACGGCTCGATTGTAATCATGTATAGGCTTGCCACTGGCTGGTTAGCACGCAACAAAAGCTTTTCACTGTACCTCGGTACACGTGACAATAAACTCAACTCAAATTCACGTCGCAAAGAAAACAACCCCGTGACATTTAACTGTTTAGAGCTGCTTTTACACCATTTATTGCCGTTTTTGTATCAAAATAAATGTATTCAAGTACAAAATAACGCAAAACAAAACCATGGTGACACACCGATCACCATAGTACAAAATCACCAAATTATCTAAGACACTAAATTTTCAAATGACGAGAGTACAATCCCTATTGAGGAGGCATACCACACCCCGCAATCTCGGGAATCCCGCAGGGTGCCCTTTTTCTAGCAACCCCCAGGCACGGGCGTAACGCCCAGCCTGAACACCATCACTAATAAAGCACCGCTTCCTGATCAACCGCGGACTGAACGAAAGCCAGACGTACCTTCCCCTTTCTCTTCCCCTGGGAGAAGATGCTGTTTCTGTTGCAACGAGTCAATAATGGAGCCATGCTTGTCGTCTGGTTCTGAGTCCAGGCTCTGAAATAAACAATTCCAGAAAGAATGTGTGGGAAGGAACTGCACTGACGACAGACACAGAGTGCTGGAGTAACTCAGCGGGTCAGGCAACATCTGTGGAGAACATGGATAGGTGACGTTTCACAGAGTGTTGGAGTAACTCAGCAGGTCAGGCAGCATCTGTGGAGAACATGGATAGGTGACGTTTCACAGAGTGCTGGAGTAACTCAGCGGGTCAGGCAGCATCTGTGGAGAACATGGATAGGTGATGTTTCACAGATTGCTGGAGTAACTCAGCGGGTGCAGCAGCATCTATGGAGCTAAGGAAATAGGCAACGTTTCGGGTCAAAACCCTTCCGGGTTTCAGCCCGAAATGTTGCCTATTTCCTTCGCTCCATAGATGCTGCTGCACCATAACTCAGCGGGTCAGGCAGCATCTGTGGAGAACATGGATAGGTGACGTTTCACAGAGTGCTGGAGTAACTCAGCGGGTCAGGCAGCATCTGTGGAGAACATGGATAGGTGACGTTTCACAGAGTGCTGGAGTAACTCAGCGGGTCAGGCAGCATCTGTGGAGAACATGGATAGGTGATGTTTCACAGAGTGCTGGAGTAACTCAGCAGGTCAGGCAGCATCTGTGGAGAACTGGGGAATCCAATTCCAGAAAGACACCGAGTTTGTGAAATAAATAAGAACTGCAAAAGCATTTAGTGTTTTAGTCCAGGACAGTTCCATCATTAAAGCATGGATAGAATCTGTGGCTGGGGAGATAAAGGGAAACATTCTCAGGGAGATCTCAATGACCCATTGGCCCAGACAGGAGAATGGAGTTGAGAGTGAAAGGTAGATCAGCCATGATTGAATGGCAGAGTAGTCTTGATGGGCCGAATGGCCTTATTCTGCTCCTGGAACTTGTGAACTTATGAAGATTGTTTCCACTTACCGAGAACTTTGGGCCAGCAAAGATGTCCCTGACGTCACGTACCGGCTGCTTGTTCTTGACCCGCAAGGACAAGGTGTAGTTGTCCACTCTGCGCTGCACTGCGGCCGACTGTGTACGGGTCAGGGTGGAGAGCAGGACCAGGCTGGCATCATCGTGGCTATTGTCGTTGATAAGAGTGGACAAGCCTGTGTCGCGAAGCCAATCCACCTCCAGATCTCCATCTACACGGGAGCAACATTCAGCTGTGAAACAGATCACAATGTACCGCACTGTCCACGTTCCCCCCACACACGGGCACCCAGCTACAAGCGGACAGCTTCTTCCCAGCTGCCATCGGGCAACTGAATCACCCTGAATACCACAACCAGAGAGCAATGCTGGACTACTATCCACCTCATGGGAGACCCTCGCATTATCTTTGTTACTGGACTTTAGTTTGAACTGTTTTGACTATTTTATTGTTCTTTTACAAACCATGTTCTCGGGATATCTATATCTAAATCTAAATAACCATATAACCATATAACAATTACAGCACGGAAACAGGCCATCTCGGCCCTACAAGTCCGTGCCGAACAACTTTTTTTTCCCCTTAGTCCCACCTGCCTGCACTCATACCATAACCCTCCATTCCCTTCTCATCCATATGCCTATCCAATTTATTTTTAAATGATACCAATGAACCTGCCTCCACCACTTCCACTGGAAGCTCATTCCACACCGCTACCACTCTCTGAGTAACGAAGTTCCCCCTCATATTACCCCTAAACTTCTGTCCCTTAATTCTGAAGTCAAGGATGTCCTCTTGTTTGAATCTTCCCTATTCTCAAAGGGAAAAGTGGTACTTGTCCACATCAACTCTGTCTATCCCTCTCAACATTTAAAAGACCTCTATCAAGTCCCCCCTTAACCTTCTGCGCTCCAAAGAATAAAGACCTAACTTATTCAACCTATCTCTGTAACTTAGTTGTTGAAACCCAGGCAACATTCTAGTAAATCTCCTCTGTACTCTCTCTTGTTATTAGTTATTAGTTAAATGTTATTAGTTATTTAAGTTATGACATCGGATGGAAGCTGCGTACCAAATCTTGTTGCGCTTGTGTGCAATGACAATAAAAGATATTATTATTATTATTTATCGTGCATTAAACGTTATTCCCTTTATCCGGCATCTACACTGTAAACGGCTCGATTGTAATCATGTGTTGTCTTTCTGCATGCAACAAAAGCTTTTCACTGTACCTCGGTACATGTGACAATAAACTAGACTGATGTAACTGGGGGGGTGTCAGTAGGATGCAGGGGTCAAGGAACGAGTGTTCACGTCGATCGCAGCCCTGTTTCCACCAATCTTTCCACCAGCAGACGCAAGAAGCGACAAGACATTGTAGACAAAAGTGCTGGAGAAACTCAGCGGGGGCAGCAACATCTATGGAGCGAAGGAAATAGGCAACGTTTCGTCCCGAAACCCAGAGGAAATCCCGGTGGCTCAGCACTTCAACTCCCCCTCCCACTCCGTCTCCGACCTCTCTGTCCTGGGCCTCCTCCATGGCCAGAGCGAGCAACACCGGAAATTGGAGGAACAGCACCTCATATTCCGCTTGGGGAGTCTGCATCCTGGGGGCATGAACATCGAATTCTCCCAATTTTGTTAGTCCTTGCTGTCTCCTCCCCTTCCTCAGTCCCCCTGCTGTCTCCTCCCATCCCCCAGCCTTCTGGCTACTCCTCCTTTTCCCTTTCTTGTCCCCACCCACCCCCGCCCCCGATCAGTCTGAAGAAGGGTTTCAGCCCGAAACGTTGCCTATTTCCTTCGCTCCATAGATGCTGCTGCACCCGCTGAGTTTCTCCAGTTTTTTTGTGTACATTCGATTTTCCAGCATCTGCAGTTCCTTCTTAAATACAGAGAGCAGTGTTTCACATTGTAGCTGGTCTCTCGTGCCACATACAGACAGCAGCTTCACAATCAGTGCCTTTCTACTGCCACCTTCTGGGCCAACTCACAAAGACAGTCCAGGCCCAGAGTTATTGTCACTGCACTTGGTCTCAGTGGAGTTAACTTGGCTCAATGGGGACAAATGTGATTGTATTGATTCTGGGTCAGTTGCAAAGTACTTGTGGGCTTGGATTAACCCTTGGATATATTTAAGGCAGAGATAGATTCTTGATTAGTGCAGGTGTCAGGGGTTATGGGGAGAAGGCAGGAGAATGGGGTTAGGAGGGAGAGATAGATCAGCCATGATTGAATGGCGGGGTAGACTTGATGGGCCGAATGGCATAATTCTGACTTCATAAATATGACCTTATGACCTATGACCCCATGATCATGGAGCAAGGGTTAGTGAGGACCCCGTTAAACAGTGACCAGCCCGTCCCCCCCTCTTTGAAGGCCAGACTTACACCAACCCGCGAAGTCGGGGTTTTTAAAACTTTTATTGTTCATCATTTATAATCTAGTTTAATTTTCTCACAACACATTGAAACAGTGATGGGTGATGTTACAAAGATGATTTTACTTCTGAAAAAGACAGAGTGCTGGAGTAACTCAGCGGGTCAGGCAGCATCTGTGGAGAACATGGATAGGTGACGTTTCACAGAGTGCTGGAGTAACTCAGCGGGTCAGGCAGCATCTGTGGAGAACGAACATGGATAGGTGACGTTTTGGGTCAGGCCCCATCTTCGACCACAGGTCTACTGTGTCGCTACAACGTACCATCGGGGGTTTTGACATCACTGCTCTCGTCAGCCTCACTCCCACGGCTCTCCTTGATGTGCTTCACCTCCGACCAGAAATCTTCCAGTGACTGGTTGTCCAGGGAATCCTGACAGCTGGAAGAGTCGGAAAACGGCTGCTCCGGGAACCTCTGCCCCTGAATCCCACTCATAATGGATGGACTCAGGTCTCTCCTGTAACGCAGAGAAACGTAAAGGAAGTGACTCAGACACAAACATTGAATGGAATTGAACACCTTATTGCCTCATGTGACAACCACAGTCAAATTCTTTGCTTCCCTACTCAAGTCACCACATAAATGGCCCTTCGAGGAATTTCAAGGAACACAATCATCACCTGACTTTCAATAAATATCTGTAAACAAGTCGTTCACCAAGTCTCAAAGCATCGCAATGTTTGTGAAACAAATGCAACAAATGAAACTGAATGTCAGCATGCGCTGCTCAAGGTGTGAACACAAGGTGGATTTTTGAGCAGATGACAGACACAAAATGCTGGAGGAGGTGAGTTAGTGTTTCCTTGTGTGGAGCTGCCATCCCCACGAGGGTAACGAGCAGGATGCAAGAAATACAATAGTTGATGTACCAGGAATCTGAAACTAAAACACAGATTGTAAACCCATCAGTAGCCTGGGCACAGAGATGCAGGGAGATGATTCCATCGCAGGTAAATGCAAGTCCTTTCCAATTCACAGACCGATCTCCCTGCTATCTCAACAACAATGCCCCTGATGTATTCAGGCATCAGATGTCTTTACGGGCATCACGGTGGCGCAGCGGTAGAGTTGCTGCCTTACAGCACTTGCAGCACCAGAGCCCCGGGTTCGATCCCGACTACGGGTGCCGTCTGTACGGAGTTTGTAGGTTCTCCCCGTGGGTTTTCTCCGGGTTCTCCCGGATTCCTCCCACACTCTAAATACGTGCGGGTTTGTAGGTTAATTGGCTTGGTGTAAATGTAAATAGCCCCTAGTGTGCGTAGGTGTGTGTAGGATAGTGTTAATGCCATAGGTTCGCTGGTCGGCACGGACTCAGTGGGCCGAAGGGCCTGTTTTCACGCTGTATCTCCAAAACTGAAAACAAAACTAAAATCTTTTCACCATATAGCGCCACAAAGTTCTTTTAAACAATATTCCTGAAGCTGATGTTACTTCATGTTAATGGCTGTCTGGGACCGTGTTCTGGCAGCAAGCAAAACATGACGGTAATTCAAAATGGAATGCATGAGGAAGTGAAACTGCGAGAAACTGCTGGAGTAACTCAGAAGTGAAACTGCGAGAAACTGCTGGAGTAACTCAGCGGGTCAGGCAGCATCTGTGGAGAACATGGATAGGTGACGTTTCACAGAGTGCTGGAGTAACTCAGCAGGTCAGGCAGCATCTGTGGAGGGAATGAACAGGTGACATTTTGGGTCGGGACACTTCTCAGTTCAGTTCAGTTTTTATTTGTCACACGTAGGTTAACACAGGGTCAACGACACAATGAGATAAGACTTTGCCTTCCATCACAGTGAGGAGGAGATTCACGGTGATGGATGATCGTGTAAATTGTGTTGTGTCTTGGTTCTTGTTTGTATGACTGCAGAGACCAAATTTTGTTTGAACCTCTGGGTTCAAATTACAACAAATAAATTGTATTGTATTGTAAATGTGTTTGACAAGACAACGGGTCACTTCAGCAATGATATTACATGGGTAAAATTAAGGTTAAAAAAAGGATAAGAGTGGCATTAGTAGGAAAAAGACTCTTCAGACTGAGGGAGTAGGCGAGAGGTGGGGGTGGGGCAAAATCTGGCAAGTGATAGGTGGAGACGGTGAAGGGGGGTGATAGGCAGCTGGGTGGAGTAAGTAACAAAGGCTGGAGGGGAAAGGGGACAAATGGATGTGAGATCACGAGAGGAGGATATGGGGTGGAAGGGGACAGGGGGGAGAGGATAGTGGGGGGGATTAGAGAACTCAGCTAGAATGAATAAATTGAAGAGCCATCAACAATGACAACACCAATCTGACAGGTATCGCTGTGTATTTTGGGATGAGGCATGAGAAACATGTTTCGCCGTTTGCCAAGGGGTCCACGGGACCTTGCTTGAAGCTGCCTCATTTTCATGCAAGATAACAGAACAATCGTGAATTGTTCGACAGTTTCGGTGCTTTTCACAGCGGGTTAAATCAACGACACAAATGCCAGCGGTCACAAAACAGGAAGCAGGAGATTTTTATCCTCCATTCAAAATAAAGCTTTGCATAGTTCAAGTCCAGATCAGTAATCTCTCTCGCTGCTCACCTCTGCACCCGGCTCAGCTGCAGGATATGCAGAAAGTCAGTCACCAGTGTTATAGCACAGAAACAGGCCCTTCAGCCCCACACGTCCATACTGGCCAAGTTGCCAACCTGACCAAGTCTCACCTGCCCGCGTTCAGACCCCGTTCACAGCCTCAGAATTAAAGGACGTTCCTTTAGGAAGGAGATGAGGAGGAATTTCTTTAGTCAGAGGGTGATGAATCTGTGGAAGGCTGTTTTATAAATTAATTAGCCATCTGTAAATTGGCCCGAGTGTGTAAGGCAAGGATGACATGGAACTAGTGTGAACGGGTGATCGCTGGCCGGCATGGACTTGATCACCTGCTCCCGTGCTGTATCTCTAAACTAAACTAAAGGTGGTCTGAACTGCACAGAATACTCCAGGTGCGATCTCACCAACATTGTGTACGGTTGTAACATGTTGTCCCAACTCCTGTAGTCAATGCCCAGACCAATGAAGGCAAACTTGCCAAATGCCATCTTCATCGTCCTGCCAATCACAGCCTTCAGAGAACTAGGGACCAATACACCCATTGCTTCTCTCCAGAGATGCTGCCTGTCCCGCTGAGTTACTCCAGCACTCTGCGAAAACGTCACCTATCCATGCTCCACAGATGCTGCCTGACCCGCTGACGTTACTCCAGCACTCTGTGAAACGTCACCTATCCATGTTCTCCACAGATGCTGCGACCCGCTGAGTTACAGCACTCTGTGAAACGTCACCTATCCATGTTCTCCAGAGATGCTGCCTGTCCCGCTGAGTTACTCCAGCATCTTCCACTCCCACTCTGTCCAGTAAATATACCTCAGCCCACAACTCGTTCATTTTAATCACAGCAACTTTTCATTATCATTGATGTCCCGAAACAAAACAAAACAAAACAAAACTCCTCGCTTGTCCCTTTACAATAATGGCCCTACTGACATAACCCGGGACATCACGCAGTGGAACTAGCTCAGTGAGTCTCCGTTAATGCCACACACCTGGTGATGCGGATGGGCACTTTTTCTGAACTGTTGGAAGTGATTCCAGATTTTATTTTAAATCATTTTTAATTTTTGTAAGATGTTACACGGCTATATAATATATTTTCCAAGTAAGTTTCATCTTTCCTGCAAGTTTCAAGAGAGCTGCGGAACAGGGAACAATGGGTCCAATGGGACACAGGAACCAGGGCCCCTTGCGTTAAAGGGAGCAGGGGTCGGGTCTGTCCAGGGGTCAGTGTCCAGGGGTCAGGTCTGTGCAGCGGTCGGAGGCATCCAGGAGGTCAGGGGTTATGGTGTCCAGGAGGTCAGGGGTAGGGGTGTGGTTGGGGGGGTCAAAGGTCCCAGCGGTGGGAAGCCAGATGTGGCATCGTCAACTGTTCCAAACATCTGGATCACAGATTGTTAGAGTTTTACTGTGAGAAGAAGTGACGGACCTGTGTGGTGAATTTTGTAAAACTTATATTCTAAATTTCAACTATGGATTAAACCCTCTGGTAATAAAGTAACGAGCAGAGACTAGGTGTCAGGGTGAGAACATTTCAGTATAACGTCCAGGAACGAGGACCATTACAAACAGCAGTGGACACTGGCCGGTCCACCACAGTACTGACCTCCCCACCATCGAAGGCCCATCACGGGTACTGAACTCCCCACCAACGCAGGGATCTACAGGAGTCACTGCCCCATAAAGGCAGCCAGCATCAGAGACTCACAACACCCTGGCCACGCTCTCATCTCACACCTGCTATCATCGGGATGAAGGTACAGGAGTCTGAAAACCGTGACAACCAAGTTGAAGAACAGCTTCTTCCCAACAACCATCAGGCTATTAAACACCAACTACTAAACTATGACCTGGCTTGGTTACTTTAGAGACTTCTGGCATTTTGCAATAATATTGGTGTTTTTAATTTATTTAATGTTTTTGCTGATCATGTTATTGATGAGGATTGTGCTTCGGTCATTTACGCTGCTGCAAGTAAGAATTTCATCGTTCCGTTGTTGGTATTTATGACAATTAAGGACACTCACTTTAGATTATAGAACTGCTTAAATCAGTCTGAAGAAGGGTCTCAACCCGAAACGTCACCCATTCCTTCTCTCCAGAGATGCTGCCTGTCCCGCTGAGTTACTCCAGCGTTTTGTGTCTATCTTCGGATTAAACCAGCACCTGCAGTTCCTTCCCACATAGCATACAATGCCAATACCTAGCTACAGAACCTGACGGTGTTGTGTACTGCAGTGACTTGTTCAATGTGTAGGAAGGAACAGCAGATGCCAAGAGAATCTCACTCCTCAACATTAAACTCTGCTCTTGTTTGTATAAAAGTTCTTGAAAAGTTACATAAAAACATAGAAAACTAGTTGCAGGAATAGGCCATTTGGCATCTTTGAGTCATATGATCACGGCTAATCAGCTAAAATCACTACCCCGTTCCTACTTTTTCCCCCATATCACATGATCCCTTGACAAGAATGTAAAGTGTTAAAACATATCTAAGTAGTGTGAATCGACCTAACTATTATTCCGCAAAACGAATCTCTGATTGAAAATTAAATGGTTCCGTAAACAAGAATCTTTAAAGCTCCATCCATCTGAATTTGACCAAAGTAATAGTCGGGTGTCTCCACTGAAGCCAGTTTCATTTCTGGACCACAACAATCAGGACTCAGGGTTATAATCGAGACAAAAAACAGTACTCAAGGCTGCAAACCCAAGACAACACACCACTCTCTATCTTGTCTCATCTTGCATTACTTCTCATTCTCTGATCGGCAAATTACAACATGCATATCTACCTGTGGGTATATCTTGGACGTGTGAAACTGCGTATGGTCGATGGCATCGAATTCACGTAGAGTTTGGGTCTTGGGATCCGAGAGGTTGTTTGGGAAATTCTGTCCATTTTCTTGTTGTCCATATTGAGTTGCTCAGCTGCCTGATGATCGACACCCACAACTCACAAGGGGGAGACTCGATGAAAGGAAAAGTAACTACCTGATACTCTTTGCTGTCTGTCTGTCTGCTTGTGGGTGGGTGGGTGAGGGTGTGATCAGCTCAGGAGAGAGGCACTGGCAAGATAGCAACAGGAGCAGCTCGCTCTGGCTCGGTAACGAGAGCCCCACCCCCGTACTCACGGTTCTCACCTCAATATTTCACTATCTGTTTAGCCATCTTGCATATTCCAACATGTCTCTGCACAAGAGTCGTCTGTTTCCTGGGTCCTTTTTCCGCAGCCTGAAACGATTCTAATTTTTAAAGGAAATGTTTCTTTGAAATGCTGCTGGTCACAAACAAGGGGCTGGATTGCGGGCTGTGTTGAGCAGGTTCAACTTCATTCTTGTTGAGGAGTGAATCACTGCACAGTGTAGGCTTGTACACAATCCAATCATTCCAGTCCCCTGCATTGTTCCCCGCGCAGCTGGGCAAGAGGTGTGAGGAACTGCAGGTGCTGGAATCCTGAGCAAAACGCAAAGTGCTGGAGGAACTTAGAGAGGGGTCAGGCAGCATCTGTGGTGGGAACGGACAGATGTTGTGTATAATAAAGAAACCGCACATCTCCATTAATTTTGCCCCTCACTACGGCCTCTAGTATTGGGCATTTCCACTGGGACAAAGATCTTGACCGTCTGCCCTTATCTATGACCCTCATAATTCTACAATTTCTACCAAGTCTTCCCTCAACTTCTGATGTTCCACAGATTAACTTTTCACCGTCCTCAGCTAACAGCAGCCTGGGGCTTGGCTGGACCGGCCGCTGCTCCACGAGGCCCTTCAGCAGCCTGGGGGTCAATTAGACCGGGTGCCTAGAGGCCCTGCACCAGCCTGGGACTCAATTAGACCAGGTGCCTAGAGGCCCTGCAGCAGCCTGGGGCTCAATTAGACCAGGTGCCTAGAGGCCCTGCAGCAGCCTGGGGCTCAATTAGACCAAGTGCTTGGAGGCCGTGCAGCAGCCTGGGGCTCAATTAGACCAGGTGCCTAGAGGCCCTGCACCAGCCTGGGGCTCAATTAGACCGGGTGCCTAGAGGCCCTGCAGCAGCCTGAGGCTCGGTAGGTCCGGGCGCCGCTACAAGAGGCCGAGCACGTGGACCGCACGCGGCCTACAGTGGTGGAGCTTGGCCAGGCCGACCGTGCAACGCCGCCAGGACAACAGACCTTCATGGTCAGGTCAAGCACCCTGCATTTACAACAACTGGGACTTGGAAATGGTGCCAAACTGACGACTGTCTACTGAAGATGCACAAAACGCTGGAGTAACTCAGCAGGACAGGCAACATCTCTGGAGAGAAGGAATGGGCGATGTTTTGGGTCAAGACCCTTCTTCAGATCACAGAGGGCGGGCAGCGAGAGAGGATCATTCCTCTTACATTGAGGTTTTACAGAAACTGTGCCTGATGGTGTTCAGCAGCGACTGAAGGCCACGTCACCATCTCCAGACTTCACAAAGTTACGTATTGACGATTGATAACCAGTAGTCCGTCCCGTCATGGGCTGGTGAACTTTAACGTTCTTTTAAAAGCACTGGTCCAAGCTAAAAACATCCAAAAAATAAAATTCAGTCTGAAGAAGAGTCTCGACCCGAAACGTCACCTATTCTTTCGCTCCACAGATGCTGCCTCACCTGCTGAGTTTCTCCAGCATTTTTGTCCACCTTCGATTTTTCCAGCATCTGCAGTTCCTTCTTAAACATAAACTCAACTTGTTTTCTCAGCTGACTGGGGAGAGGATTTAGCAAAAAAAACTTTTCACTGCGCCTCGACACACGTGACAATAAACTAAACTAAACCAAGAGAAGAATCATGAGAGGAATAGATCGGGTAGATGCACAGAGTCCCTCGACCAGAGTAGGGGAATCGAGGTCCAGAGGACAAGGTGGTGAAGGGGACATTTTTTTTATAGGAATCTGAGGGGAAACTTTTTCACACAAAGGGACTTGGGTGTATGGAACAAGCTGCCAGCGGAGGTAGTTGAGGCTAGGACTAACACAACGTTTATGAAACAGTTAGACAGGTACATGGATAGGACAGGTTTGGATTACCCCTGGTTTGTCTCTACTCTTCACCATTCCATTAGCCTGTTAATCCCAACCATTCCACAACCATTCCAGTGTTTCTATTCTAACCCCCCCCTCCCCTCCCCCCACCCCACTCGTCAACTGTAGATTGGATATCTAGAGCCAGATTTCACGACAGTCCAGTGTACTTGAGGATGGATGGTTGCGTGAACTTAAAGCAAGTAGGCAAATTATCATTTCATTATATTTTGGATTTTAGCCAATGAAAACACAGATCTATTAATAGAACTGTTTGCTTTAGGCTTTAGAGATAAAGTCGGTGAAAATCAGCGATCATCCCATGCACTAACACGGCCCTACACACTCGGGACAATTTCACCAATGGTCATCGATGGGCAGCATGGGCCTGGCGGGCCGAAGGGCCTGTTTTTCAGATCAAATCCAACAATGTATAATGAGATGCTGCTGATTACCACCCTGAAGGATGCCATGTATATACTTTCGTACTTTGAATCAAATCATGCCATTTTGAATGATTGCTTTTCCCAGAGAGGGATCAGGTTAAGACGTTGGCAGCAGAAGGTGAATGGCAGCAATCTGAGTGGAAATATTCCTAGTGTTGCGATCGCCAAGACAATGTTATGATTGTCGTAGAGAGACACAAAATGCCTGAGTAACTCAGTGGGACAGGCAGCATCTCTGGAGAACAGGAATGGGTGACGTTTCAGGTCGAGACCCTTCTTCAGACTAGTTAGGGACAAGGGAAATGAGAGATACATTCGGTGGTGTAGAGAGATAAAGATATGCAAAAAAAGTAAAACGGATAAAGGAAACAGGCCATTGTTAGTTCGCTGTTTGTTGGGTTTAAACGAGAAACTGGTGCAACTTGGGTGGGGGAGGGGTGGAGAGAGAGAGGGAATGCCGGGGTTACTTGAAGTGAGAGAAATCAATATTCATATCCTGGTTCCCGCTCACTGGCTGCCGAGTGTCAGAGAGAAAATGGAGGCATCTGATCAGAGTGGAGTCTGCACTGTTCCTGCATTTCCACAAGAGGGAAACACATATACCTCTCCTCACCATGAACATGCAGTTCAGAATTGTGCAGAATTGTGCAGAATCATGCAGAATTGTGCAAAATTGTGGAATGTCTGGGGTAAAGGTTATAAACACTGCGAGCTCAGTGAGAATATGCATGGAATCTTTACAATGTGAACTGGAGCTTACATACGAGAATGTGGATCAAGAGAAAGACTTTTATTGAAGTGACTTTAGGATAGTTCAAGTGAGTTTATTGTCATGTGTCCCTGATAGGACAATGAAATACTTGCTTTGCTTCAGCACAACAGGCATATGTTGATGCAGGGAATGGGATGGATATGGAGCAAACAATGATCCTTGATCTCCATTCCCATTATTCTATTTTCACACCTTACACTTCCTTATCTATGTATTTCCCATCAGTGTGAAGAAGGGTCTCGAACCGAAACGTCGTGTTTTTATTGCGTGCCAACCAGTCAGCAGAAAGACAATATATGATCCCGGTTCCAAATTATAAAACGCTGGTACTATCAATCCACAAAGAGTCATTTCTATAGTCAATTATCATCAATGATAATTCATAACCATAGTGCCACTTGGATAAGTTCATAACATTACTAAATTTGGCTATTGTTACAGAGGGGATCTGTGCAGCAGCAATTGGCTAAATGTTTGTTGGTAAATTCAAGAGTCAGATGTTGACGTCTGGAGATCACCATCAACGTTTAATGAGGAGGTGAATATTGTTGAAGTTAACGTTTAATGCACATTGCAATCTCACACAGTACTGTCATAGAACTGTATAGCACAGAAACAGGCCCTTCGGCCCATCTTGTCCATGCCGACCAAGTTGGCATATTGGTTTAGTCCCATTTGCCTGCATTGGGCCCGCCTTCCTCTAAACCATTCCTATCCACATATCTGTCTTATTCACAGCTGTAATTGCATTTGTTTCCATAGCTTCCTCTGCAGGTTGCTGGATGGGCCGAATGGCCTACTCCTGCACCAATTGCCTCTTGTCTTCCTCTGCAGGTTGCTCAAATCCCTTCTTGCATCCATTCTGCTCCTCAAAAAAAGCAGTTCCGTGTGGTACAGGATGCTGAACCAGTAATGACATCACCTGCACAGCTGTCAAGGGTTATGGGGAGAAGGCAGGATGCAGAGATCAGCCATGATTGAATGGCAGAGTGGACTTGATGGCCTGAATGGCCTCATTCTACTCCTATAAGTTGTGAACCACAATGGACCTGATGAACCTACAATTCTCCTTCCAGTAAACAATTCCCACCAAAACATATTTTCTGGAGATCCCATCATTTTGAGATAGAGTTCCCAAATTCACGGTTGATGCACAGTGATGGAATCAAGAATGGAACACCAAAATTGTCAAGAGTGTTCAATTCTCAAATGTGTTGGCAATGAAACAGTGCGATTCTTCTGTACTGCACCGTACATGCCTGTTCACGCAACAACACACAGATAATGTATCATCAATAATAGAATAAACTAATAGCAGGATAATAGTACAAAACCCAAGTCTATAGAGCAACTAAAGACTCAGTCCATGATAGATCGTGTTTAAGAAGGAACTGCAAATGCTGGAAAATCGAAGGCAGACAAAAATGCTGGAGAAACTCAGCGGGTGCAGCAGCATCTATGGAGCGAAGGAGGGACCCGAAACGTTGCCTATTTCCTTCGCTCCATAGATGCTGCCTGACCCGCTTAGTTACTCCAGCACTATGTGAAACGTCACCTATCCATGTTCTCCACAGATGCTGCCTGACCCGCTGAGTTATTGTGCAGCAGCATCTATGGAGCTAAGGACATGGGCAACTTTTCGGGCCGAAATCCTTCTGGAAATAGGCAACGTTTCGGGCCGAAACCCTTACGGGTTTCGACCCGAAACGTTGCCTATTTCCTTAGCTCCACAGATGCTGCCTGATCCGCTGAGTAACTCCAGCACTCTGTGAAACGTCACCTATCCATGTTCTCCACAGATGCTGCCTGACCCGCTGAGTTACTCCAGCACTCTGTGAAACGTCACCTATCCATGTTCTCCACAGATGCTGCCCATTCTGCTGAGTTACTCCAGCACTCTGTATTTTTTATTTGTAACCTAGCATCTGCAGTTCCTGGCGTTTAATTTTTTAAGCTCTGTCCTGTTGTGCAGAGAACTGTCGACAATCAGGGATTGAGATGTTTCTGCCTCACACACAGTCGCAGCCTGGGCGCGTTGCACAATAATCTCATCCAGATGGAAACAGGAAGAGGTCATCATTTAACAGTTAAATAAATATGAATGTACGAGCAGAACACGCTGGAAACAATCGGCAACTGGACACCGTGTGTGTGAAGAGAGACACTACATGTTTTTTTAGGCTAGATGCAGTAAGATTGTTCCCGATGTTAGGGAAGTCCAGGACAAGGGGTCACAGCTTAAGGATAAAGGGGAAATCCTTTAAAACCGAGATGAGAAGAACTTTTTTCACGCAGAGAGTGGTGAATCTCTGGAACTCTCTGCCACAGAGGGTAGTTGAGGCCACAGTTCAGTGGCTGTATTTAAGAGGGAGTTAGATGTGGCCCTTGTGGCTAAGGGATCAGGGGGTATGGAGAGAAGGCAGGTACAGGATACTGAGTTGGATGATCAGCCATGATCATATTGAATGGCGGTGCAGGCTCGAAGGGCCGAATGGCCTACTCCTGCACCTAATTTCTATGTTTCTATGTTGATCATGTAAACTACATTTCAAACAGGTGTGGAGGGGGGGAAGCAGGAATGCTGCAAAGGTGTGTGTGTGTGAAATGGAAAGCAGAAGGAATTAAGTGACAAAGTGAAGATGGTGGAAAACTAAAGTTGTATAGACTTGAAAATCAACGGCAGAGTCATGGCTGCTGCTGCTGCTGCTGCTGCTCTTCCTGCTGCTCCTCCTGCTCCTGCTGCTGCTCCTGCTGCTGCTGTTGTTGGTGAGGATCAGAATTGCTGACTTAGTGTTGAGTCCAGAGACTGGAAACAGAAAGATGAGATCCTGTTGCTCGCCTCGGCCCAGCTATATTTGAACAGTGTAAAGGGCAAGAGAGCAGCAAGGGCAAGCCAAGAATATTACACCAGGTCCTCCGGTTTCCTCTCACACTTCAATGACAGACAGGTTTGTAGGTTGACAAAAGTGCTGGAGAAACTCAGCGGGTGCAGCAGCATCTATGGAGCGAAGGAAATAGGCAACGTTTCGGGCCGAAACTCTTTTTCAATTTGTTTCCTTCGCTCCATAGATGCTGCTGCACCCGCTGAGTTTCTCCAGCATTTTTGTCTACCTTCGATTTTCCAGCATCTGCAGTTCCTTCTTAAACAGATTTGTAGGTTAATTGGCTTTAAGTAAAATTGCAAATTGTCCCCGGCGTGTAGGATAGTTTTGGTGTGTGGAGATCGCTGGTCAGCACGGAGCTGGTGGGCCGAAGGGCCTGTTTCCAAGTTGTATCTCTAAACTAAACAACATGTGACAATAAAACATTCTTGACTCTTGTACAGGTGGTAGGGAAGTAATAACAAAGACTAGTCCTACAGCAGGTGCCCAGGTAAGAAGGTGCAGTTGTACAGGGTCTTGGTGAGACCACACCTGGAGTACTGCGTACAGTTTTGGTCTCCAAATCTGAGGAAGGACATTATTGCCATAGAGGGAGTACAGAGACGGTTCACCAGACTGATTCCTGGGATGTCAGGACTGTCTTATGAAGAAAGACTGGATAGACTTGGTTTATACTCTCTAGAATTTAGGAGATTGAGAGGGGATCTTATAGAAACTTACAAAATTCTTAAGGGGTTGGACAGGCTAGATGCAGGAAGATTGTTCCCGATGTTGGGGAAGTCCAGGACAAGGGGTCACAGCTTAAGGATAAGGGGGAAATCCTTTAAAACCGAGATGAGAAGAACTTTTTTCACACAGAGAGTGGTGAATCTCTGGAACTCTCTGCCACAGAGGGTAGTCGAGGCCAGTTAATTGGCTATATTTAAGAGGGAGTTAGCTGTGGCCCTTGTGGCTAAGGGGATCAGGGGGTATGGAGAGAAGGCAGGTACGGGATACTGAGTTGGATGATCAGCCATGATCATATTGAATGGCGGTGCAGGCTCGAAGGGCCTAATGGCCTCTACTCCTGCTCCTAATTTCTATGTTTCTATGTATCAACTGCCCAGCGTCATATCAGGGTCGCCAAGAGATTTTGAACATTTCAAAATCCAGCGACGACAAAATAAATGTTGCGACACTTGAGAAAACGTCAATAGGTCATCTCACCGGGTCACGCCGCGAATGTTTCGGTGACCTGATGCGTCAGTCAATGATGCCGGCAGTCGCCTAAAAACTTGCCAAGTGGGACAGGCCCTGTAGTGTGTAGAGGGGTGATCACAGAAAGATGCCTGGGGTTATTTTACTCCAGTCTGCTGCTTAATGTCGTTCACAAGTTCACCCGTGGAAACATCCTCTCCACATCCACTCTATCCAGGCCTTTCATTATTCTGTAACTTTCAATGAGGTCCCCCCTCAACCTTCTAAACTCCAGCGAGTACAGGCCCAGTGTTGTCAAACGCTCACCGTATGCTCGCAGCTGATTCAGCAAAGCCCTGAGCAAAGCTTGGTCTCTACTATGTGAAAGATGGTGTTGTTGTGTCGTTCAGATGCAATTACACAACATCACAATAATGCCTCACGATGATAGTCTCCGACAGGTGAGGTCCTGCCCATTACATCACCAACACAAACCAATCCCAGTGAAACCTACACTTAATGTCACTCTGTCTAAACCATCCTCCACAACCCCCACCTTGTATCATTTGTCAACATTACGCCTCGGGTTACATCTGCTGCAGGGCAGAGAAATACAGGCAATTATATAGCAGAACTTTCAAACTGAAAACCACTCTCAGATTCCCCTGCAGTCTGTATATATTATAAAAATGCAGGGGGGAATTATTTTCCAGTTATAACTAACGTTCTGGGATGAACTTTCTTTGAACGACAAGTTAGTTTGTTTCTAGAAATGAGATTCTACAACTTTATTACAGTAGATTGGTTTCATCAGAGCCAAACGCAGCTTCAGAATGGCCCTTAGTCTGAGGAAGGGTCCCAACCCAAAACGTTACCTGTCCATTGCCTGCACAGATGCTGCCTGGCCCATCGCTCCTCCAGCACCTTGTATGGACCCGCTTCACACCCGTCTCTGCATTACAACACTTTCTATTCTTCTCATCTGGGCCACGGCTAACAAAGGCCTGTCTCCTTTATCATTGTTACTTGTTTGCTTATCTGTTCTATATCTCTATGTCTCTGTTTCCCTCTCCCCTGAATCTCAGTCTGAAGAAGGGTCTCGACCGGAAACGTCACCCATTCCTTCTCTCCAGAGATGCTGCCTGTCCCGCTGAGTTACTCCGGTTTTTGTGTCCATCTACACTTCCTGCTTTAACAGCCTGGAGAGTTTGCAGCGATAGATCCAAGCGTTGAGATGTCCCGTTCTGCAGCTACACCAGCGACTCCTGTCGACACTCACTCCACACTCACCGTCCCTCCAGCAACGTCCACTCCTCTACTTCCTGGTTCCCATTTCTCTGTCCACATTTACACCAGTTGATACAAATCTTTTGCCACTATTCCCTATGGTGTGTGGTCTACAACCTTCAACACACGCTGCACCATTCCTCTCTACAAATTAAACTTGGATTCATGGGATGTGTAAGAAAGAACTGCAGATGCTGGAAAAATTGAAGGTAGACAAAAATGCTGGAGGAATTCCTTCTCTCCATAGATGCTGCCTCATCTGCTGAGTTCCTTCAGCATTTCTGTCTACCTTGGATTCATGGGAGGTTGGTCTTGGAGGGGAGGATGCTCCTCAAACTGTGGAGCATCCTGGACAATACAGCTCACCCCCTCCATGACACACTGGTCAACCTGAGGAGCACCTTCAGCAACAGACTGGTTCCACCAAGATGCAGCACAGAACGCCACAGGAGATCCTTCTTCCCTGTGGCTACCAAACTGTACAACTTCTCCCCCATCTGTCGTGGGGTAGACTGAGACTGACTCCCCTCCCTCACTCACTCCCCTCCTCCACCCCCTCCCCACCCAATCGTTCCACATCCCCAATCCTTTCCACTCGTCACTTTAATTTCTTATTTCATGTATTTTGTGTTTTATGACTGTTGGCAAATTAATTTTCCCTCCTGGGATCAATAAAGTTTTATCGTATCGCATCGTATCGTGAGCAAGCGTTGAGTACGTGGAACTCCATCAGAAGCTGTTGTCAAGCAGAACTTGCCCGCACTGTGCTGTCTATGAATGAAACACTGCACAGTTCAAAATACAACACGAGCAGCTCACAATGTGAGTCCTCAATGAGATGGGACGCGCACTCACACACACACACACACACACACTCACACACGCACACACACACACACGCACACACGCACACACACACACGCACACACACTCACACGCACACACACACACGCGCACACACACACATACACTCACACACACACACACACGCACACACACGCACACACACACACACACACACACACACACACACGCACACACACACACACACACACACACACACACACACACACACACACACACGCACGCACACACACGCACACGCGCACACACACACACACACACGACAAATAGCACACACACACAAACTTCAGTCACAGCTGAACAACAAGCAGTCACAGACACCACCAGTCTCCAGAGAACGTGTCACCTCCATGCAAAGCTTTTTGACCCAGTTGATCACATGGGCTGCAACTGGGGGGGGGGGGGTTCAGTGGGGGGGGGGGGGGGAACAAGCAGGGGGATTCACAAGGGAAGTCTACCAACAGTCGACAGCCACACCGATCCAGCTCAATTAGTGTTTCTGTGTTCCGCCTGGGATCGGACACTCCCCTGTCCACCCAAGGCATGTATCATCAAACCATATAGAGAATAAAAGATTCAAACTGGAAACACAAGGCTGAATGTGAAGAAGATTCATCAAAGACAACACCTCGATCCGGCAAGTGACAAATAGTAATTCAGCAAACTGGTAAACTTCAGTCTGAAGAAGAGTCTCGACCCAAAATGTCACCTATTCCTTGTCTCCAGAAGTGGGAAGCTGTTTGACCCGCTGACCTGTTTTATTTGGGTGGGGGGGGGAGGGGAGTCAAGTCTACCCCATGATTGAGGGGGGAGGAGTTGTACAGTGTGACAGCCACAGGGAGAGTACAAAGCTCTAGTGTGTTGTGTGTTTCTGTGGTGAAGCTCATTATTGGCGCCCTACACCCCAGCTCCAGCTGCCCACTACAGAATGGACGTGAGTTCAGTGGGCAGTGGGGGGTGGGTAGTGGATAGAAACAGGGCCCCCTCTCAATGCACATTCAGTTTTACAGCTCAGTTCAATAGACAATAGACAATAGGTGCAGGAGTAGGCCATTCAGCCCTTCGAGCCTGCACCGCCATTCAATATGATCATGGCTGATCATCCAACTCAGTGTCCCATCCCTGCCTTCTCCCCATACCCCCTGATCCCTTTAGCCACAAGGGCCACATCTACAGATACCTCCCTCTTAAATATAGCCAATGAACTGGCCTCAACTACCTTCTGTGGCAGAGAGTTCCACAGATTTACCACTCTCTGTATGAAAAATGATTTTCTCATCTCGATCCCTCTTATCCTTAAACTGTGACCCCTAGTTCTGGATTAAACTGTGACCCCTAGTTCTGGATTAAACTGTGACCCCTAGTTCTGGATTAAACTGTGACCCCTAGTTCTGGATTAAACTGTGACCCCTAGTTCTGGATTAAACTGTGACCCCTAGTTCTGGATTAAACTGTGACCCCTAGTTCTGGATTAAACTGTGACCCCTAGTTCTGGAAGTGAAAGCGTGACCTTACTGATTAGAAATTAAATCAATTAGTAAAATGTAACAAAGCAGTCAGGAGGTACTAGTAACTACCAAACGTTGATGTAATAAATAATAAGATATGGAGAAGGGTTTAACTCAGGGTGGGACCCACAGACACATCCTGCCATTGACAAGGGTCCAGGCAGAACTGGTGGGTGGTTCAAGCAGAGATTTGAAGAAGGTAGACAAAAATGCTGGAGAAACTCAGCGGGTGCAGCAGCATCTATGGAGCGAAGTGGAACGTTGCCTATTTCCTTCGCTCCATAGATGCTGCTGCAACCACTGAGTTTCTCCAGCATTTTTGTCTACCTTCGATTTTCCAGCATCTGCAGTTCCTTCTTAAACACAGAGATATGAAGAAGGGTCTCGACCCGAAACGTCACTCATTCATTCTCTCCAGACATGCTGCCTGTCCCGCTGAGTCACTCCAGCATTTTGTGTCTATCTTCAGTTCAAGCCGGCATCTGCAGTTCCTTCCTCCACATTGCTTCTTCTGACAGACTGCATTGATGAGGAACTCCGACCCTGGCAATCTACAGAGAAACCTGACATCACTTCTGTGCCGACTCCACTGTCATCTGAAGACTTTGCTCTTTGTAGGTTTTTCCACAAATAGTATTCTTGTGATGCACAGAGCTGAGTAAAAGCCAAAGGTTTCGAGGCCACAATTTGAAAAGAAGATTTTGATTTGGCAAAAGTCAACAAAAGAAAACTTTACTAGTTAATGGATGGCTTCAAGCTTATCATAACATCATAAAGTTACAGTATCTGAGTGGGACCAACATCATGTTTTTAATTTCTGCACACAATACTTTATATGGTAAGAATCCAATTCAAGAGGAAGGGATGGTCATATTTGATGCCTCAAAGATTGTCATGCCAATAATAAGCCCATTGGGGTGGTGTTGCCGAGACTAGTGGTCAACGAGGTCAGTTACAGGGGAAACGCAAGGCCCAGTGACATAGAGCAACAATGCGCAGATGGTCCATCACTGTTAGAGGGGGGGAGAGGGGGGGGAAGAGAGGGAGAGGGAGGGGGAGGAGAGGGGGGGGGGGGGAGAGAGAGGGAGGGAGGGAGAGAGGGAGAGAGGGAGGGGGAGAGAGAGAGAGAGAGAGAGAGGAGAGAGAGGGAGAGAGGGAGAGGGAGAGGGAGAGGGAGGGGGGGAGAGGGGGGGGGGAGAGAGGAGGGGAGGGAGAGACAGGAGAGAGAAGAGGGAGAGAGGGAAGGGGAGAGAGGGAGAGGAGAGGGGAGAGAGGGAGAGGGGGAGAGGGAGAGGGAGAAGGAGAGGAGAGAGGGAGGGAGGGAGGGAGGGGGAGGGGGAGGAGAGGGAGAGGGAGAGGGAGGGAGGGGGGAGGAGGGAGGGGAGGAGGGGGGAGAGGGAGAGGGAGGGAGGGGGAGGGGGAGGGGAGAGGGAGGGGTGGAGAGGGAGGTGGATATATCACAGAAGCAAGTCAAAGGCTGGCACCAACAAGCGGCCCTCTCTGTGGAAGTTTATGAAACTCCTCTTGATGCAGGGTGTGTACAAATACTCGGTGTGTACACGATCACTGAGTCAAGTGTGGCACAGAACTTTGACCTGCTACAAATACATTTCCATCAGCCCAGGGTCTGACACCAAGACGGTCAGGGAAGCTGATGGCCTCAGTAGGAGTGACCTTGGCCTGACCTGGGACAAGTCAAGGCCAACATTTGGGAATGACATGAATTGGCCGCAGAGACCTTGAGATGGCGACAGAACTATCAGCCAACATCCTTGTTCCGCAACAGTGGTTTCTCAAGACGCGAGTGTTTAATTGTCTATTGTCCCGGCAACCAAACCATGAAATGCAGTCACAAGGAACTGCAATGGTGATTTACAAAAAAAGTGCTGGAGTAACCTAGTGGGTCAGGCAGCATCTGTGGAGAATATGGATAGGTGACGTTTTGGGTTGGGACCCTTCTTCATGTCTGAGGAAAGAACATGGTTACCTATCTAGAGATGTTGCCTGACCCGCTGAGTTACTCCAGCACTCTGTGAAACGTCACCTATCCATGTTCTCCACAGATGCTGCTGCACCCGCTGAGTTACTCCAACACTCTGTGAAACGTCACCTATCCATGTTCTCCACAGATGCTGCCTGACCCGCTGAGTTACTCCAGCACTCTGTGAAACGTCACCTATCCATGTTCTCCACAGATGCTGCTGCACCCGCTGAGTTACTCCAACACTCTGTGAAACGTCACCTATCCATGTTCTCCACAGATGCTGCCTGACCCGCTGAGTTACTCCAGCACTCTGTGAAACGTCACCTATCCATGTTCTCCACAGATGCTGCTGCACCCGCTGAGTTACTCCAACACTCTGTGAAACGTCACCTATCCATGTTCTCCACAGATGCTGCCTGACCCGCTGAGTTACTCCAGCACTCTGTGAAACGTCACCTATCCATGTTATTAGCCAAGTATGTTCTGCAACATACGCCAAGTCAGTCATACAAACAAAAAACCACGGAACACACAAAACACATTTTAACATAAACTTCCACCACAGTGACTCGTCCACATTCCTCACTGTGATGGAAGGCAAAAAAACAAAGTTCAACTCTTCCCTTCTTTGCTCTCCCGTAGTTGGGGGCCTCGAGCCTTCATTACTAATGTTGTTCATTATATTTCCACATGCAACAAGGTACAGGTAAAGGCTTGTGTTTGTGTGTTGGCCAGTCAGAATAAAGATGACACATGAACACAATCAAGCCGTCCACTGATAAAGGATGAAGACTGCAACATCTATTGCAGACATGTAACATTGAGGTCCGATGAAAGGCAAGTTCAAGGGTCTCCAGCGGTGGATGGGAGGTCAGGAACGCACTCTAGCTGATGAGAGGACGGTTCAGTTGCTTGACAACACCTGGGTAAGAAACTGTCCCTGAATCTGGAGGTCTGGGTTTTCACACTTACTGTTCATTTACTGTTCAGCTAACACTGACCATGAGCTTTGAGAAGCTACGGTAATGACATTGGTTTCCTGCAGAGTTCTTTACGCTGTGCCCACTTAGTGCTCCTGCAGTCGTGGTTGAATCCAATATGTTTGTGTGTCTGAATGAACACAAACATTGGTGGTACAACACACTTTCCAAAGTGTTTACATACCCTGTGCAAAGATTCCTGCTGATGTTTGCCTTCCTGGTGTGGTCGTTCGTTGTCCTGGCATCGTTGCCCGGTGCTGTAGATCACCTGGCCATGATCCAAGTCCATGTAGACCACCTGGCTATGATCCAAGTCCATGTAGACCACCTGGCCATGATCCAAGTCCATCAGAGACTGTCAGCTCCTCTCCCATCCTCTCCTCCCCTTCACCCTGGTCCGTGTATCCAGGCCAGGTCTCCACACAGACACCTGGATCACCCTGTGTTTTACCACAACCACAAAGTCTAACGGCATCTCCCAGTTCTCTAGAAAACTCATTGTTTGGAAGAATGTGGCACGGTGGTGCAGTGGTAGAGTTGCTGCCTTACAGCGCTTGCATCGCCAGAGACCTGGGTTCCACCCCGACTACGGGCGCTGTCTGTACGGAGTTTGCACGTTCTCCCCGTGACCTGCGTGGGGTTTTTTCACAGATCTTTGGTTTCCTCCCACATTCCAAAGGCGTACAGGTTTGCAGGTTATTTGGCTTGGTGTAAATGGATAAGTGTGTGTAGGATAGTGTTAGCGTGCAGGGATCGCTGGGTCGGTGCGGACTCGATGGGCCAAAGGGCCTGTTTCCGCGCTGTATCTCTAAACTAAGTGACTGCAGAATAATTGGGTGAATGGTGCAGGTCCTCCAACGTTCAGGTAATGGCCACGCTCCCATCTCTCTCGCTGCTACCATCGGGGAGAAGGTACAGGAGCCTGAAAACCGTGACCTCCAGGTTCAAGAACAGCATCTTCCCAACAACCAGGGCCCAGTTGTGCAATAGGGCTGGCAGCGTAATCACGGAGATCGATAGATGAGAGAGTAAGCCCACAGTCCGCAGATGCCAGCATTTATATTCACATTTCACATTTAAATCACGATGGGAAGAGATAGGAACAGAGTCATTTACCCAGAATAGGGGAATCAGAAACCAGAGAACATAGGGTTAGAGTGAGAGTTGGGGAGACTTAACAGGGAACTGAGGGACAGATTTATCCATCTGAGTTATGGAACGAGCTGCCAGAGGAGGTAGCAAGAAAAGAGATTTAGATACATAGATACATAGAAAATAGGTGCAGGAGTAGAGGCCATTCGGCCCTTCGAGCCTGCACCGCCATTCAACATGATCATGGCTGATCATCCAACTCAGTATCCCGTACCTGCCTTCTCTCCATACCCCCCTGATCCTTTTAGCCACAAGGGCCACATCTAACTCCCTCTTAAATATAGCCAATGAACTGGCCTCAACTACCCTCTGTGGCAGAGAGTTCCAGAGATTCACCACTCTCTGTGTGAAAAATGTTTTTACAGGTACATGGATGGACAGGTACATGGATAGGACAGGTTTACACAGATGTGGGCCAGATGCTGGCAAATGGGACCAACTTAGGCTTGAGGCTACGGCAAAGGTCTGCAGCCTCCATTTGCTCTGGAATTTTATTTCATTCACATGTTTAAACTATAATGTTTTAATCTTAATTTTTACTGTAATTAAAATACTGTATTACTGTAATTAAACTGTATTATAAGTTTTAATGTTTTATGTGTCATTCTTTCTTAATTGTTTACTGTATGTCGTGTTGTTACTTGCGGGCGGAGCACCAAGGCAAATTCATTGTATGTGAACATACTTGGCCAATAAACCTATTCATTCACATCTTGGTCAGTATGGACGAGATGGGCCGAAGGGCCTGTTTATGCATTGTATGCCTCTATGACTAAGATTTAACATAAATACAGTCTAGCAACCAGCCACAAAATCAGATATTTTGAAGTAAACACCTTCCAAAGAGGAAGTGGGAATGGAGAAGTGGAGAAGAAAGGGGGAAGAGTAAATGAGTTGTGGTGGACGGTTCGTGTCGATGCAAGACTGTGACATGGTCTGAACCAAAGTGGTGTTGGTTACATCCTCGAGATGGTCAAAGATCTCTCACTGAACCACTGATGATCGATCCTTAGTTCAGATAATTCACACTGTCCCAATCCCAGAGTCATACAGCAAGGAAACAGGCCCTTCGGCCCAACTCGGCCATGCTATGGACCAAGATGCCCCATCCAACCTGGTCCCACTGCCCGCGTTTGGCACAGATCACTCTAATCACGGCTGATCTATCTTTCCTCTCAAACCCATTCTCCCGCCTTCACCCCATAGCCTTTAACACTCGCACTAATCAAGAATATGTCAATTTCAGCCTTAAAAATATGCACCAACTTGGACTCGACAGAGATTCACCACCTTCTGACTAAAGAAATTACTCCTCATCTACATTCTAAAGGTACATCCTTTAATTCTGAGGCTGTGCCCTCTGGTCCTAGACTCTCCCACTAATGGAAACATCCTCTCCACATCCACTCTATCCAAGCCTTTCACTATTCGGTAAGTTTCAATGAGGTCCCCCCCCTCATCCTTCTAAACTCCAGCGAGTACAGGCCCAGGGCTGTTGTTATAGAACCTGCCTCGACTAGTTCCGCTGGCAGCTCGTTCCATATCCATGAAAGTTACCCCTCTGGTTCCTATTAAATCTTGCCCCTTCTCACCTTAAACCTACATCCTCAGGTTCTTGATTCCTCTGCCCCGGGGAAAAGATTGCAGCATTTACCCCATCTACTCCCCTGATGTTAAACTGCATGTGATGTTTCAGTATACTACCAGCCTAAACATTTAAATCAGTATTTAAATTGTGTTAGCGCTGCCCCGTGTTAGACTGGGAGAGTTACCACAGCAGAGAGAATTTGAATTTTGATTTTGAATTTGAATTTGATTCCTTTATTGTCATTCAGACCTTTCGGTCTGAACGAAATTACGTTGCCTGCAGTCATACACAGTAACAATAAATAACAAAACAAACAACAATACCAACAATATCTACACTATTCTTTATTCCACTGCAAACTATGCTCACCTGGATAGGTTTATACCTGCCTAAACCTGCCCGAAAGGAAATGATGACAAGAGACAGCAGATGCTGGAATGCTGATCAAAACATAAAGAGTTGGAGGAACTGAGCATGTCAACTGAATCATCCCACCACAACCAGAGAGCAGTGCTGAACTACTATCTACGTCATTGGAGACCCTCGGACTATCTTCGATCGGACTTTGCTTCTTATTCTTGCGTGTGGCGTGCACAGCCTAAAGTTGTCGGACAACTTGTTCTATTTGATCTTATTTGATTGTGCTCGCCGGGTTGATTGCATTTGTCGAAACAGGGCGGACCACGTGAAGGTTGCAATCTCCCAGCCCATCAGACTTTACTGACTTTACCTTGCACTAAACATTATTCCCTTATCATGTATCTGTCCACTGTAAACGTCTCGATTGTAATCATGTATTGTCTTTCCGCTGACTGGTTAGCACGCAACAAATCACTGTACCTCAGTACACGTGACAATAAATGTAACTGAACTGAAGCAGCATCTGTGGAGGGAATGGACAGACCATGTTTTTGGTTGGGTCCCTTCTTCAGACATATTGGCGTTAAGGGGAGAAAAGCTGAAACAAACTATATGCTTAAATGGACGACTACATAATGTAGATTGTTTAAGAAGGAACTGCAGATGCTGGAAAATCGCAGGTAGATAAAAATGCTGGAGAAACTCAGCGGGTGCAGCAGCATCTATGGAGCGAAGGAAATTTGCCGGCTGGTGGGGTGAAAGGTGAGGACTAGGGGGACTCTGCCCTTGTTGCGAGAGCGGGGATGGGGAGAGAGAGCAGTGTTGCGGGGTATGGAAGAGACCCTGGTGCGAGCCTCATCTATGGTGGAGGAGGGGAATCCCCGTTCTCTGAAGAATGAGGACATTTCAGATGCCCTGGTGTGAAACCTCATCCTGGGAGCAGATGCGGCGTAGACGGAGGAATTGGGAGTAGGGGATGGAGTCTTTACAGGGGGCAGGGTGGGAAGACGTGTAGTCCAGATAGCCATGGGAGTCAGTGGGTTTGTAGTGGATGTCGGTCAGAAGTCTGTCACCTGCAATGGAGATGGTGAGGTCAAGGAATGGTAGGGAAGTGTCGGAAATGGTCCAGGTGTATTTGAGTGCCGGATGGAAGTTAGTGGTGAAGTGGATGAAGTCAGTCAGTTGTGTGTGGGTGCAGGAGGTGGCCCCAAAGCAGTCGTTGATGTAGCGGAGGTAGAGGTCGGGGATGGGGCCCTGGTATGTATTGAACAAGGGTTGTTCAACGTACCCGACAAAGAGGCAGGCGTAGCTGGGGCCCTTGCGTGTGCCCATAGCTACGCCTTGTATTTGGAGGAAATGGGAAGAGTCAAACTTGAAGTTATTGAGGGTAAGGACCAGCTCCGCTAGGCGGAGGAGAGTGTCAGTGGCTGGGCATAGGTTGCTCCTCTGGTCGAGGAAGAACCGGAGGGGCTTTGATGGAGCAACCAGGAACTGCAGATGCTGGTTTAAACCGAAGATAGACACAAAATGCTGGAGTAACTTAGCTGGACAGGCAGCATCTCTGGAGAGAAGGAATAGGCGATGCTTTGGGTCGAGACCCTTCTTCTGAAGAAGCACAACATCGTCTATTCCTTCTCTCCTGCAATGCTGCCTGTCTCGCTGAGTTACTCCAGCATCTTGTGTCTATCTTCTCACCAGAGATGCTGCCTGTCCCGCTGAGTTACTCCAGCATCTTGTGTCTATCTTCTCACCAGAGATGCTGCCTGTCTCGCTGAGTTACTGCAGCATCTTGTGTGTGTCTAACATTCTGCTTGTATCACCTTGTAGAGAAGGATAAAATAAATGGATCAACCAGAAGGTAACAAGTGCCTCATGTGCCGGGCCATGTGGCAGCTGGATGTCACCCTGACCCCCTGTTGCACGGCACAGTGGTGCTGGAATTCACCAGCTCTGCAGCGGGACATCACCATTGGTTTACTGTGCTGCTTACATGGGCTCCAAGCCCAGCTCAGGACATGCCATTGGCTGCAGCCCAGACTTCAGCTGCTCCTATATGCCTCATCGGCGCTCCAAACACCCGAACCTCCTCTCCTCTTTACACCCGCTCCCTTGCCCCACTGCTGTGGCATGGTGTCGCAGCGGGTAGAGCTGCTGCCTCACAGTGCTAGGGACCTGGTGTCGATATTCGACACAAGATGCTGGAGTAACTCAGTGGGACAGACAGCTTCTCTGGAGAGAAGGAATGGGTGACGTTTCGGGTCAAGACCCTTCTTCAGGCTGATGTTCTGATGTCAGTCTGAAGAAAGGTCTCGACCCGAAACGTCACCCATTCCTTCTCTCCAGAGATGCTGCCTGTCCCACTGAGTTACTCCAGCCTCTTGTGTCTACCATCAGACCTTCGTTGAATGCGCTCTCAAAATATTAACTTAAGAACATATAGTTTGTTTTTTTAATGCCAAGCTGATACCTCCCCTTTTATTTTAGGATGGTACGGGGTTATTGAATGTTATTCTGCACCAGTTGGCTCCTGCCTGCAAAAGCTGAGACCAAGACCCCAATAGGAAACCCAGAGCACAGACGGCATGTGTACATGTGATGAGGTCATCATTCATTTTCCTCAGTAAGCACTTCCTGAACAATGTTGTTTTGCCATTAGAGGAAGTGTTTGCAATAAGAATCCTATCTTTAACTTTCTTTAATCATAGGAAAGGTTTCTGACTCAGAGCGTTGAGTCACGGTCGACAGAGAGATACAAGTAATGGCATGATTTGTCATGTACAACAGCTGCACATGTTGAAAGCACACACACACACACAAACACACACACACACACACACACACACACACACACACACACACACACACACACACACACACACACAAAAACACACACACACACACACACACACAAACAAACACACACACACACACACCAAGGCTGCACCGAAGGTTTAGTTTAGTTTAGTTTAGAGATACAGCACAGAAACAGACCCTTCAACCCACCTAGTTGGCACCGACCAGCGATCCCCGCACATTAACACTATCCTACACACATTAGGGACAATCTAGTTATACCAATACAGTAGACAACAGACAAATAGGTGCAGGAGTTGAGGCCATTCGGCCCTTCGAGCCAGAACCACCATTCAATGTGATCATGGCTGATTATCCCCAATCAGTACCCCGTTCCTGCCTCCTCCCCATATCCCCTGACTCCGCTATCTTTAAGAGGTCTATCGAACTCTCTCTTGAAAGCATAGAACTCTACCGCTGCTCCACCGTGATTAAAGAAACAACATGAGATCATCGTCCCACCAGGACCACGCTGACCACTGACCCCCCCTTCACACTAGTTCTATGTTATCCCACTTCCTCATCCACTTGGGGATATCGGAGGGCAAATAAATCCACAACCCCGCACGTCTTTGGGATGTGGGAGGAAGCCGGAGCACCGGAGGAAACCCACGCGGTCACAGGGAGAAGGTACAAACTCCACACAGACAGCACCCGAGGTCAGGATCGAACCCGGGTCGCTGGTGCTGGGAGGCAGCGGTTCTACCCGCTTCATCACTGTGCCGCCTCTTGTCCTGTCACTTGGAACTCCCTTCATGACCCAGTTGGAATCCCAGCACTGGCCAGCTACCGGGTAACCGCTCTAACTACAACCAGGTGTCTCATATCAACAATGACTTGTAAGATTCAACAGCGTCTGAGGCAGATTTAAACCATTGGTTATCACAGCAAGTGCAGGTTGACGGTGCGGTCAGAAACCTCACTGTGGAGACAAGTCATCTACTGTAACTCCCCACCATCCACTCCACAATCTGGGGCAGGCACGGTGGCGCTGCGGGAGAGTTGCCGCCTTACAGCACCAGAGACCCGGGTTCGATCCTGACTGTTTGTACTGGACTCCGATTCTCTCTTCGGTTTCCTCCCATATTCCACAGACGTCCACGTTTGTAGGTTAATTGGCTTGGTTTGAATCCAGCTCTCCCTTGAACGTACCCCATTCAAGTTGAATAGGGTTGATGTGATCACATCTGGAGCCAGCGGCATATTAATTATTATTTGTTATTGTCTATAGCTGGCGGCTACAAGAGGGTGCGGGGACACAAATCCCGAATAAAACACAAACCACGAGAACAACTCATAACTGGTATTTGGTTTGAATTCAACTACAGATCGTAAACAAACTACAGAACAAATTAACAAGTCAATGGGATTCAAACTTCGCCCTCCATAGAGAGTGTATCAAAATGAGATTCAAATCCCATTCAAACAATTACTGCAGAAACAACACTGATTGCCCCCCTGCAGCATTTACAGCAACAAGTGGTCGGCAGTTTTGAAAAACTATTAACATGTGTAGACTCGTGGGATGAGAATGTGCAACTGTGTGTGTCTCTACATTTAATTTGTTCTCGTTATAAGAATCAGAATGTAACCCTCACTTACAAATTGTCACCAAATATAAAATTACACACAGTTTAGTGTTTCTAATCAACAAGTCACAAAGTCATGCAGCACAGAAACAGGCCCTTCGGCCCAACTCATCCATGCCGACCAAGATGTCCCATCTAACCTCGTCCCATTTGCCAGCGTTTGGCCCACGTCCCGCTAAACTTGTCCTGTCCACGTATCTCTCTCCTCAATGCTTGAGTAACAAGTCAACAAGTCTGTAATTTCATTACATTCCAATACAAAGAACAATTCTTTAACTTTCACCAGATTGACTAAACAACCCATTTGAGGCTAAATTTCATTCATGTTTTTGTACTGAAATACAACATCCTCACTGTCCATATATCTGTCCAAGAATATTTTAAAAGTCATAATAATTGCATCCGCTTCTACAACTCGCTCTGGCAGCTCAGCCCAGATATGGTCCACTCTCTGAGTGAAAACGTTGTCCCTGACTGGTCCGTCTTCAATCTCTCCCCTCTCACCTCAAGCCTATGCCCTCTAGTTTTAGAATCCTCTACTTGGGGCAGAGACTGTGAGCGTTCACTCTATCCGTGCCCCTCATGATCTTGTACACCCCAATAAGGTCCCCCTCAGCCTCCTGTGGTCCAAAGTCCCAGCCTATCCACCTCTCCCTGTAACTCAAGCCCAGGTAACATCCAGGTGAATCTATTCTGCACCTTCTCCAGTTTAACGACATCCTCAGTGACATGTTGGTGAACGACGCATTTATATTCCCCAGTTCTCCACCAATTTAAGGTGAGAAAGTCTCTAATAGATGGGTGAAGAGTCGCCAGCATTCACCCTGACACTGATACTGGCATAGCAGCGGCCACCGTGTAATCAGTGCACATGTGTCCAGTGCAGATGTCCAACATCTGTGGAGCCACAAACTGTAGCAGACCGAGGTCGTGAGTCACAAATAGAAGCTGCCGGAGCCTCTGTAGAGCAGACAGTGTCGGAGTAACTCAGCGGCGCAGGCAGCATGTGTGGACAACACGGCCAGTGGGGGGTGGGGGGACAATCTGCCTCTCCGTCCCGAGGACACTCACATACACACACAGACACAGATATACAGATATACACAGAGCGGAGCGGAGCGCCCACCTCTCCCTCTGTCTCCCTCTCCCTCTCTCTCTCTCCCTCTGTCTCTCTCTCTGTCTCCCTCTGTATCTCTCTCTCTCTCTCTCTCCCTGTGCCCCTCTCCCTCTCCTTCTCCCTGTCCCCGGGCTGTGAGCCGCCTCCCCCATGGCACCGTTGCCGTTAGTAACCGCGTGTGGAATAAAGTAGCGCTTACCAGACGGAGCCGGAGCCGGTGGAGACGGGGAGCGGGCGGGCGGCAGGACCCAGCGGCGCCCTGACGTCACTGCCCCAGCCCAGGGTGCGCTCCCCTAAATGCTCGTCCGCACTGGTGTGTGTGTATATGTATGTACACGTGTGTGTGTGTGTGTGTACACGTGTGTGTGTGTGTGTACACGTGTGTGTGTGTGTACACATGTGTGTATATGTCTGTGTTCATGTGTGTGTATGTGTACGTGTGCGTATATATATATATATATATATATGTGTGTGCGTGTGTGTGTTGCGTGTTTATGGGGCTGTTTTAATTCAGGAGCGCTCTCCCGCTGATGAGAGGACGGTGGGTTTTCCCTAATAACAAGTGTCCCTGAATCAGGCGACGTGCAAGAGAATGGAAGAAAGTGGGACAGGTTTTGTTGAGATAAGATTGGATCAGCCAGAACCTTTTGAAGAGCAGATAAGTTGCAAGGGAATGATTGACCTCCAGGTCCTCCAGTTCCTTGTGTTTCTGTGCCGGCCTGATTCCAAGAACAAATTAATAACGTCATCGAAACATTTCCTGCAGTTCATAAAACAATTAATTAACTGTAAAGTGTATTTGGATGTTCTTTTAGGAAGGAGATTGCCATGATCATATTGAATGGCGGTGCAGGCTCGAAGGGCCGAATGGCCTACTCCTGCACCTAATTTCTATGTTTCTATGTGTTTCTATGAGATGAGGAGAAATGTCTTTAGTCAGAGGGTGGTGAATCTGTGGAATTCTTTGCCACAAAAAGCTGTGGAGGTCACAAGTCAGTGGCTTTTTCAAGGCAGAGGTGGATAGACTCTTGATGAGTGCGGGTGTCAGAGGTTATGGGGAGAAGGCTGGAGAATGGGGTTAGGAGGTAGAGATAGATCAGCCGTGATTGAATGACGGAGAAGACTTGATGGGCCGAATGGCCTAATTCTGCTCCTGTCACGTATGACCTTATGACGTTTTGAAAGTTTGTTTGATAGAATAAATACGTCACGAAAGCCAAGCCAAGAAACTAAGTTTACCGTAGAAAGTAAATCCTATTTTTTTGGGGCCAGAATATATTGATGGTGTCGGGAGAGTGATCTCTTCATGCCTAAAGAGAATCTAGTGCTGAACTTTTAAATGAATAGAAACCATCAAATCCATGAGTAACCACTGACCTAACAATGTACAATATTTCATTTGGAAATGATTAACTTTAGTCTGTGATGAACTTGATAAAGGAATCTGTCAGAAGGAACTGCAGATGCTGGAAAAGTCAAAGGTAGACAAAAATGCTGGAGAAACTCAGCGGGTGAGGCAGCATCTATATTATAAAGGTAATAATGAATGTAATAAAGAAATCCTTGCTTTGAGTTTCTCCACCGGGAACACAATAATATTTTCAAGAGAGTTAGATTCAGCTCTTAGGGCTGAAGTAATCTGGGGAGAAGGCAGGAACGGGGTACAGATTCTGGATGCTCAGCCATGATCATATTGAATGGTGGTGCCAGCTCGAAGTGCCGAATGGCCTCCCCCTGCACCTATTGTTTATGTTTCTACGTTTAAGGTTGAGAGTCCCCAATTTACATTGAATGTCACCAGAGCCACTGAAGCAGGATAAAGTATTGGGATTGGCGCTGACTCAGTCACGGTTCCAGGAATACTGGGGCTGGCAATGTCAACAGGATTTCTCAAGACAAACCTTGATTTAATTTTTGTACAACAGTTTTATGTATTCACGTCATGAGGATTATAAGTTGCATTTGCTTCATGACTCATTGAACAATAGGAACGCTTTCTACTCCTCTAACCTGTGAACTTGTTTGGAGGGATATGGGTCAAATGTGGACAATATGATTGGCATGGATGAGGTATCTGGCTGGGTCAGCATGGACGAGGTGGGCCGAAGGGCCTGCTTCGGTGCTGCTCGTCTTTCCACAGATGCTGCCCGACCTGCTGTACTTTCCAGCATTTTCTGTTTCTGTTTTAATGTTGCAGTTGCAGATGTTGAAGTTGTGGTGAATTCAGTGACAGCAAATGTTTATTGTTCCTTCACTCAAAGAAAAGACAATCAGGAAACTATGAAATGCATAAAATATATCTTCACATTTCAAATGCTTCTAAATGCTCTTAAGTCTGAAGGCACAAAGTCAGCTAGTTAGTTGTATGCACCGTATGATCATGTTGAATGGCGGTGCTGGCTCGAAGGGCCGAATGGCCTACTCCTGCACCTATTATCTATGTTTCTATGTTTATTTTTAATTTGGGTCATAGAGTGTGGAAACAGGCCCCTCGGTCCAGCTTGCCCCATCTACACTTGTCCCACTAGCCTGCATTTGGCCCATATCCCTCTAAACCTGTCCAATCCATGTACCTGTCCAAATGTTTCATAAACGTTGCAATAGTCCCTGCCTCAACTACCTCCTCTGGCAGCTCATTCCATGCACCCAGCACCCTTTGTGTGAAAAAGTCGCCCCTCAGGTTTCTGTTAAATACAAAGACGTGCAGGTTTGTAGGTTAATTGGCTCGGTGTAAGTGTGAATTGGCCCTAGTGTGTGTTAATGTGCGGGGATCGCTGGTCGGCATGGACTCGGTGGGCCGAAGGGCCTGTTTCCGTGCTAAACTAAACTAAGATCATCCCTCAATTACCATTCCATAATCGCGGAAAGATGAGTGGGGAGAGGGCAGCTTCAGTCACGACCAGCAGGAGGCGATGTTGAGGTCCAGGCGATCCAGGGTGGACCAGATCCCACCCATGGCTGCATGCACCACTCCACCCAAGGTCCAGCCCACCCACTCCAAGCTCCCGGAACTACAGCAGGTAATGTGAGAGTGGGTGTGGGTTGGTGTTGTGTTCCTGGCACACACCTACACCTCATTCTATCTCCACTTTCTCTGGAACTGTAACAGGATATTGCAGTAACACTATACTCTGGTCTTTTCGTCTCTGCACTGCCTGTACTGTGATCCTGTACGATATGCTTACAATGGACAACATGCAAACAACGTTTTTGACTTTATCTCGACATGCATGACAAGAATAAACCAATAGCAGTAATTTATCCAACGTCATTCGGCACAAAAACATTTCAGCTATTTGTCCAACCACCCACCTTTCTCCAAGATTAAATGTCCCTCTATTTCCTCATTGGCTTCATCAGTAACTCACTCTCTTCATCTATTGAAACTCTCCACAACTAACACATTGATGTGTAGGAAGGAACTGCAGATGCTTGTTCAGACACAAAATGCTGGAGTAACTCAGCGGGCGGGACAGGCAGCATCATGCAGATATGAATGAAGATAAAATGTTATCCCCAGAACTGTTCTCCAGAATGACTGCTTGTCCATGGAGCCTGCTCCAAATGACATGTCGAGGTGCCCTGAAACATATTTGCACAGCTGCTTGCACTTTGTGCCATTTCAACTATAATCTTTTCTGAAAATTAATCACAGTTCCCAGCCTTTGTGAACATAGATATCTGAACAATGCCAAAAAGGATAAAGCCTTTAAAGTTCAAAATCATGGCCCTGAAAGTATATGTTGTTTTCAGGGGTCAGAAGGGTTTAATTGTCATATGTACCAGCGTTTAAATGGCATTCCTATCTGCTGCAGCTCAACAGGCCTGTAAATGTACCAGCACTAAGATAGAATCAAAATACAGGCAATTAATAACCCCACTAGTCCTCGTGGATTGTCACCTTGTCGTGGTGGAGAAGCTCGTGTGGACCTGAGATCCTGAGAGCGATGCCGTCTGGAGCTAGGCTCCTGGTAGGGCCACCCATGGCGGTAAGGTCGAGGGGGAGGACTCTGACAAAGAGCGATCCAACCAAGACCTCAACGGTGGAACAGGCGGAGGACGATGGCTGACCTTAGTGGAGCGTCACAACGGCAGGGAAGGCGGATGAAGGCTGCAGCAGAAAAGGGTCTCCGGTCGTCTTGGACTCCATGCCACTGGATCCTGACCCAGATCTGTCAAGGACAATGGGGTGGCTGTCTGTGCACCAGTCTCCCCACGTTAAACAAAGTCACGCACAGGCGTCCTCCAACCCTGGAGACACCCATGGTCAGCCATGGTCACAGTGAATGGCGGTGCTGGCTTGAAGGGCCGAATGGCCTACTCCTGCACCTATTGTCTATACACACAACAGACTGACCCTATGGCCACATTACATATATGTTCCAGTGAAGCCAACTAAAGTGTACCACGTGAACAGAGAATTGCAGGGAATGGCCAGGAATTTAATGCTATCATGAACAACGATGAAATGTCTTGTGTTAGAAGGAACTGCAGATGCTGGTTTATACCATAGACACAAAGTGCTGGAGTAACTCAGCGGGACAGGCAGCATTTCTGGAGAGAAGGAATGGGTGACGTTTCGGGTCAAGGCCCTTCTGTCTTTATGTTTTACCCAGCACTAAACCCCAGTAGATTGGAGATACAAGGAACTGCAGATGCTGGTTTACATTAAAAAAACATCACGTCTCTGGAGACATTTCGGGTCGGGATCCCTCCTTTGTTATGATGATAATAGATCATATAAATCCAGAACAGAGAACTCCTTTGTACATTTCTATATCTGAACATTCAGTTTAATTACTCCGCAGGAAGTATTTATCTTTAACAAGCTAAGATAAAACTCGCAGAGATAAGTTGCAAGTGCTGATTCAGAGATATATTTTCTTGCTGTGAGCTATTTACTGAGGTGTCAATTCCGCTTTGAAGCTATTTTGTGTCTTGAAACAAGCGATGGAGTATTTACATATTTACAATTGCATGCCTTTACGTTCAGTGTAAATATTCCCTATTTATTTACAAGGGCTAGGCACACCAGTTTCAGAATTGCAATTTTATTTCAGAGGTTGACAGCATTTGGATTGGAGGATGTGACGTTCGTGGGAAGATGAGTGAGGTAAATGAGGAAAGCTTTGCACCTCTATTATCAGGTCTCTGAGTGGTCCTCACATAAGCTCGGGGTCCTGATATTCCAATCTACCTCATTGTGGACATTGGATACTTTCTCTGTAACTGTAACACCACATTGCTGAGAAACTATATTCTGCACTATGGAATTTTTCCTCTTTGCCCTACCTGTTGTCTGAAGAAGGGTCTCAACCCGAAACGTCACCTATCCATGTTCTCCACAGATGCTGCCTGACCCGCTGAGTTATGGTGCAGCAGCATCTATGGAGCGAAGGAAATAGGCAACGTTTCGGAGCCAAAATCCTTATGGAAATAGGCAACGTTTCAGGCCGAAACCCTTCTGGGTTTCGGCCCGAAACGTTGCCTATTTCCTTAGCTCCATAGATGCTGCCTGACCCACTGAGTTACTCCAGCACTCTGTGAAACGTCACCTCTCCATGTTCTCCACAGATGCTGCCTGACCCACTGAGTTACTCCAACACTATGTGAAACGTCACCTATCCATGTTCTCCACAGATGCTGCCTGACCCGCTGAGTTACTCCAGCACTCTGTGAAACGTCACCTATCCATGTTCTCCACAGATGCTGCCTGACCAGCTGAGTTACTCCAGCACTCTGTGAAACGTCACCTATCCATGTTCTCCACAGATGCTGCCTGACCCGCTGAGTTACTCCAGCACTCTGTGAAACGTCCCCTATCCATGTTCTCCACAGATGCTGCCTGACCCGCTGAGTTACTCCAGCACTCTGTGAAACGTCATCTATCCATGTTCTCCACAGATGCTGCCTGACCCGCTGAGTTACTCCAGCACTCTGTGAAACGTCACCTATCCATGTTCTCCACAGATGCTGCCTGAAAAGACATATTGAACATGGTCATATGATATTAAATGCCACCGGTTGTTATGGGCAACTAGAGGAGTGGGTACCATGGGGTAGACTGCCTCATCTCACCTGGACCACAATGGAGTCATCGAGTGAAAGTGTGGAAATAGGCCCTTTGGCCAAACTTGCCCACACCGGTCAACATGTCCGAGCTACACTAGTCTCACCTGCCTGCACTTGGTCCATACCCCTCCAAACCTGTCCTATCCACGTACCTGTCTAACTTTGTTAAACTTTGGGATAGTGCCAGCCTCAACTACCTCCTCTGGCAGCTTGTTCCATTCACCCTCTGTGTGTTCACCCTTTGTGTGACATCGATTCTCACCTGGGCCACAATGTAGATCGATGATCAACAGCGGCATGAGAACATTTACCGGGATAACTGCAAAGGAATTTTTTAAAAGTTAATTATGTGCATTTATATATATATATATATATTAGAACGTTCTAATACAGCACAAGAACAGGCCCTTCGGCCCACAATGACTGTGCCGAACATGATGCCATCTCCTATCTACCTGCACATAACCCATATCCCTCAAAAGGTAGACACAAAATGCTGGAGTGACTCAGCGGGACAGGCAGCATCTCTGGAGAGAAGGAATGGGTGATGTTTCGGGTCGAGACCCTTTTTCAGACTGATGTCAGGGGAGAGGGAGATACATAGATAAGGAAATGTAAGGTGTGAAAAGGGGAATGGAGATCAAGGTAAAAATGTTGAATAGATCATAGTTTGCTCCATATCCATCCATTCCCTGCCTATGCCTATGTGAGTCACTTCAATAAAAGTCTTTCTATTGATCCACATTCATTTATGTAAGCTCCAGTTCACATTGTAAATGTTCCTTGCAAATTCTCACTATGTTTAGTACCTTTACCTCAGATGTTGCACAATTCTGAACATATCTACAATGGGCTCATTTACAATGAAAACAATTCTTACGTGATTTTATTGCACCACTGATCTGATTTTGTGACCCATGATTTCCTATGTGGGATAATGTTTCTTCATTTATGTTATAAAAGCAGTTTGATTGAACGATATTGAGTCCAATATCATCAACCATGGATTATCCGTTCACAGTACAGGTAGTTCTATGTTAAGTCACTTTTGCTTGCTCTGTCTACACGCCAGGGGCAATTTACAGAGGGGCAATTAACCTACAAACCCGCACGACTTTGGGATGTGGGAGGAAACCGGAGCACCCGGAGGAAACCCACACCGGAGGGAGAACGTGCAAACTCCACACAGACAGCACCTGAGGTCAGGATCAAATCCGGATTTACCGCTGCACCACCGTGCCACACAATGTTATGAGAAATATTCCAAAATGAGAAGGGAGGCTTCAGAAAGTAAACATAGAACAACATTATTTAAACAAAGTAATTTATTCATAATGCTTTATCCTATTTAGGGACCTTTACAGAAGAGATGAAGCAACAGTCAATACAGATCCGTGATGTCACTGCAAAGCTCAAACCAGACATGATGTGTGCACAGAACTCGGGTAGAAACACAGGGGCACGACGTGTGTGTGATTCACATCAGCTCATACATAGAAAATACACAAACAGCTGCCGGCAGTATGAGCGGAAACTTCTTGGCACCATGATAGGACATTTCTGTCACCCCTACTTTAATTCGGTAAACTCATGCAAAAACAGCAGGAGAGGGAACATTCATGTCGACTGATTTTTGACAATCATATTTAAATTCTCAGAACAATCTGGAAGTTTCTTTGCCCTCGACTGAAGCTTCCCTGGAATGTTTTCCCCAGTGTGGCACAACACTCTGACTAAAACAGCCCTGCCATCACCGCTTTCTGAAACTCAGTGTGGATGTTAGGACAGCAAGTAACTGCCCAATAATACTGAAATACACACAACATGGGCAGGTTTGAGAGTGAAACTCCACTCTCGTCAGTGTGGCAAGATAGTTCCACTCGATCCAAGTGTAAACTCACAAACAGTTAGAAAACTTGCAATCTGAGTTTTATGTCAGATTGTATAACTTTTAAACATGTACAAAATACATCACATTCTCTTCCGAGTTTTCACCTGCGACTACATTTCTCAATAATTTATTAAATAATTCAAAATAGTACTGCACCATATACTATTTGAATGTTATTTACTGTACAATAATACTTTTGATAACTTTTATAAAAGTGATTAATAATCGTGTCATTGAATTACATTTAAAATATCACAGTAAAACTCACAAATACTCGCAGTGGATTCCAGGAATGGGAATATAATCTAATCGGTAACAGAATCTGTAACTTCCCGTTCATCGTGAAGATTACTAATACAACGCGTGCCAACTTTCATCCAACTTTCTTGCCATGCAAAAACAACAATGATAATAACACAGAGTTTTCTGCGTTTCCCTAGCAGTTTTACTTATAGGATTATGTAGAACTTGAGTTCACACTGCTGTCGTCTGCGTTTTTGAACATAAGGATAGAGTTATAAATCTTCAAAGCTGGGCCAAGTTTAATACACATAATCTTCACTATATCTACTTGCGTTAACAGAAGAAAAGCTTCGCCATCGATCGACTGTAAAGAGAAAGGGCAGCATTTTAACACAGGCCAGGGCATAGATACATAGACAATAGATGCAGGAGTAGAGGCCATTCGGCCCTTTGAGCCTGCACCGCCATTCAATATGATCATGGCTGATCATCCAACTCAGTATCCTATACCTGCCTTCTCTCCATACCCCCTGATCCCTTTAGCCACAAGGGCCACATCTAACTCCCTCTTAAATATAGTGGCCTCAACTATCTTCTGTGGCAGAGAATTCCAGAGATTCACCACTCTCTGTGTAAAAAATGTTTTTTCTCATCTCGGTCCTAAATAATTTCCCCCTTATCCTTAAACTGTGACCCCTTGTTCTGGACTTCCCCAACATCGAGAACAACCTTCCTGCATCTAGCCTGTCCAACCCCTTAAGAATTTTGTAAGTTTCTATAAGATCCCCCCTCAATCTTCTAAATTCCAGCGAGTACAAGCCGAGTCTATCCAGTCTTTCTTCATATGAAAGTCCTGACATCCCAGGAATCAGTATGGTGAACCTTCTCTGTACTCCCTCTATGGCAATAATGTCTTTCCTCACATTAGGAGACCAAAAACTGTATGCAATACTCCAGGTGTGGTTTCACCAAGACCCTGTACAACTGCAGTAGAACCTCCCTGCTCCTATACTCAAATCCTTTTGCTATGAATGCTAACATACCATTCGCTTTCTTCACTGCCTGCTGCACCTGCATGCCTACTTTCAATGACTGGTGTACCATGACACCCAGGTCTCGTTGCATCTCCCCTTTTCCTAATCAGGCCACCATTTATATAATAATCTACTTTCCTGTTTTTGCCACCAAAGTGGATAACCTCACATTTATCCACATTAAACTGCATCTGCCAAACATTTGCCCACACACCCAGCCTATCCAAGTCACCTTGCAGTCTCCTAGCATCCTCCTCACAGCTAACACTGCCCCCCCAGCTTAGTGTCATCCACAAACTTTGAGATATTGCCTTCAATTCCCTCATCCAGATCATTAATATATATGGTAAATAGCTGGGGTCCCAGCACTGAGCCTTGCGGTACCCCACTAGTCACTGCCTGCCATTGTGAAAAGGACCCGTTTACTCCTACTCTTTGCTTCCTGTCTGCCAGCCAGTTCTCCATCCACATCAATACTGAACCCCCAATGCCGTGTGCTTTAACTTTGTATACTAATCTCTTATGTAGGACCTTGTCGAAAGCCTTCTGAAAGTCCAGATATAACACATCCACTGGTTCTCCCTTATCCACTCTACTAGTTACATCCTCGAAAAATTCTATAAGATTCGTCAGACATGATTTACCTTTCGTAAATCCATGCTGACTTTGACATGAAAATTAAAAAGACAAAACACAAAGTGCTGGAGGAACTCTGCAGGTCAGGCAGCATCTGTGGAGGGATTGGACACGCTAGAGGCAGGAAACATGTTCCCGATGTTGGGGGAGTCCAGAACCAGTGGCCACAGTTTAAGAATAAGGGGTAAGCCGTTTAGAACGGAGATGAGGAAATACTTTTTCTCACAGAGAGTTGTGAATCTGTGGAACTCTCTGCCTTAGGAGGCCAATTCTCTGGATATTTCCAAGAGAGCTCTTAATGATAGCGGGAAAAGACTCTTCGGCCCATTGGATCCATGCTGACCCCATCGTGTAGCTATTCACAGTAATTGACCCCATATTCACCCTCCACACAATCTCATCAACTACCCCAGACTCTAACCCACACCTTCATACAAAGGCTATACAGGTGGCCAATCAACTCACCAATCTACATGTCTTTGGGAAATAGGATCCCTCCCTCAGTCACAGGAAGAACGTGCAAACTCCTCACAGAAAGCAGCTGAGGTCAGGATTGAACTAACGCTGGCCTTACCTCCTCTTTGAAGTGCTTTGCCTGCTGTTCACAACCAGTAAGTTTCTGAACAAAGTTTCCCACCTGCAACACACAAAACACAAGTTGTGCCTTTAAATATCTATCCGTGAATAAACAGAGGCAAGCGCTTGGATTCTTATTTCATAGTCAGTTGCAGTTAAATATTTTAAATCACTCTGAACAAAGTTAATTAAAACTGGACCATCAGGTCATGAGGAATAAAGGCAGAATTAGGCCATTCGGCCCATCAAGTCTACTCCGCCATTCAATCACGGCTGATCTATCTCTCCCTCCTAACCCCATTCTCCTGCCTTCTCCCCATAACCTCTGTCACCTGTACTGATCAAGAAACATCAAGCAGTGCCAAGGAGAGAAGTGTCGGAGTCACAAGGAGCTCCAGACGCTGGAACATGGAGCATAAGCAAAGTGCTGGAGGAACTCAGCGGGTCAGGCAGCATCTGTGAAAGGAATGGACAGACAACGTTTCGGGTCGAGACCCTTCCTCGGGGCTCATGACCCCTCCAGGCACAGTTCAGAGAATTATGAATTTAAACAAAGACAACCTATAGAGGCCCAGGTGTGGAACTGGAATCACCAATTGTACAATCAGGCAGATAAAAATGCTGGAGAAACTCAGTGGGTGATGCAGCATCTATAGATGCTGTCTCCATAGATGCTGCCTCACCCGCTGGACTTTCATATGAAGAAAGACTGGATAAACTCGGCTTGTACACGCTAGAATTTAGAAGGTTGAGGGGGGATCTTATAGAAACTTACAAAATTCTTAAGGGGTTGGACAGGCTAGATGCAGGAAGATTATTCCCGATGTTGGGGAAGTCCAGAACTAGGGGTCACAGCTTAAGGATAAGGGGGAAGTCTTTTAGGACCGAGATGAGAAAATCATTTTTCACACAGAGAGTGGTGAATCTGTGGAATTCTCTGCCACGGAAGGTAGTTGAGGCCAGTTCATTGGCTATATTTAAGAGGGAGTTAGATGTGGCCCTTGTGTCTAAAGGGATCAGGGGGTATGGAGAGAAGACAGGGATGGGATACTGAGTTGGATGATTAGCCATGATCATATCGAATGGCGGTGCAGGCTCGAAGGGCCGAATGGCCTCTACTCCTGCACCTAATTTCTATGTTTCTATGTTTCTCCAGCATTTTTATCTTCCTTCGATTTTTCCAGCATCTGCAGTTCCTTCTAAAACATACAATCAGGCAGCTTTAGTCCAGAACAATGGATCAGGTCAGTCCCTGGCAACATAACATATTTCAGAATAAAAGGACATACCTTTAGAATGGAGATGAGGAGGAATTTCTTTAGTCAGAGGGCGGTGAATCTGTGGAATTCTTTGCCACAAACGGCGGTGGAGGCCAAGTCAATGGATATTTTTATAGCAGAGATTGACAGGTTTTTGATTAGAATGAGCATCGAAGGTTATGGGGGGGTGGAAGATTGCAACCTTCACATGGTCCGCCCTGTTTTGACTAATGGACGTGCACAAACGGAAGATCAAATAGAACAAGTTGTCCAACAACTTTAGGCTGAGCATGCCACACGAAAGAAGAAGAAGAAAGGTAAAGGGGAGAAGGCAGGAGAATGGGGTTGAGAGGGAGAGATAGATCAGCCATGGTTGAACAAACTAACTCAATGGGCTGATTGGTGAACTTCTGCTCCTAGAACGCATGAGTTTTTATTTAAACGGTGACATTCTCGCTGCTTTCCCTTCGTTTTTCTTACCTCCTCGATGGTCCATTTGGCCACCTTGTTGGCACTGATCCCAGCGACACCTGGAAGCAGCTTGCAGTGTTGTTCCCAACACACGGACAGTGAACGAGCTGCATGTGGGCAGGCAACAGGACAGACAGGCCCTTCAAACGTCGATTAGAGTCGTAGAGTGATACAGTGTGGAAACAGGCCCTTCAGCCCAACTTGCCCACGCCGGCCAACATGTCCCAGCTATACTAGTCATAGAGTGATACAGTGTGGAAACAGGCCCTTCAGCCCAACTTGCCCACGCCGGCCAACATGTCCCAGCTACACTAGTCCCACCTGCCTGCGCTTGGCCCATATCCCTCCAAACCTGTCCTATCCGTGTCTGACGGTTTCCTAAACGTTGGGATAGTCCCTGCCTCAACTACCTCCTCTGGCAGCTTGTTCCATACACCCACCACTCTTTGTGGGGTGGGGAGATTGCAACCTTCACGTGGTCCACCCTGTTTCGACGAATGCAATCAACCTGGCGTGCACAATCAAATAAGATCAAATAAAACAAGTTGTCCTCCAACTTTAGGCTGTGCACGCCATACACAAGAAGTAGAAGACCACCCTCTGTGTGACAAAGTCACCCCTCAGGTTCCTATTGAATCTTTTCCCCTTCACCTTGACCCATTGATGATCAATGTAGGACTTGTAGCATCCCACATTGTGGCATGTCTAATAACATCTAGAACACCAAGATGGCCATGGGTAATTCAGCCCCTGTTAAACGTCTGGTCCCTTCTAATTCTCATAAACATTTATTTTATTTTCTGGACTTAGGTTGAAAGGCTTTTTTTTTTAGATAGGAGGAAGACCCAACTGTATTTGAGACATGTAGGAAGGAACTGGTTTAAACCGAAGATAGACACAAAAAAATGGAATAACTCAGTGGGTCAGACAGCAACTCTGGAGTAAAGAAATAGGTGATGTTTCAAGTCTGAAGAAGGGCCCCTACCCAAAACGTCACCTATTCATTTTCACCAGACATGCTGCCTGACCCGCTGAGTTACTCCAGTTATTTGTGTCGATATTGCATTTGTAACATGATAAATTGTTGATAATCGCATTAATGTATAAACTAAATTAACAAGTATACTCGTCTCTGAAAGGGAAGAGGGGAATTCAAAACCAAAATAAAAGAGCTCAAGGAATAAGGTGGGAATGATTTGTCAGGTCTTGTGTGCGTTCATTCATGGGACACTTCAATTAAGGAAACTGGACAACATCTAGTTTTCATCCATGGTTTCCACAAAAGGTACCAACTTCTGGATGTACCACCTTGGTGCTCAGGTAACTGTATGGTGAAACTGGAAATGACAAACTCTGTGAGTGTATGTTCATGCTCATATAATTGACAATAGGTGCAGGAGTAGGCCATTCGGCCCTTCGAGCCAGCACCGCCATTCAATGTAATCATGGCTGATCATCCCCAATCAGTGCCCCGTTCCTGCCTTCTCCCCATATCCCCTGACTCCGCTATCTTTAAGAGCCCTATCTAGCTCTCTCTTGAAAGTATCCAGAGAACCTGCCTCCACCGCCCTCTGAGGCAGAGAATTCCTACAATAGCTGTAAGCTCGCTCCTTGACAACACTTTAAATAGGTGAATATTCTCTGCATGAACTGACGGAAAACAGACTGACGGGCTGTGACGTTTGTCGACTGAAATGTATACCCTTCTGAATAGATGTGGTGAAACCCTACACACACTAGCGTGCAGCCCAGTCGAATAATAAATAAATTAAATAACACCGCCTGCAGTGGGCCTTGCGTTACAACTCACTTTGAAAGCTGACTTTCAACTCGTCTTGCTGGAGTTTGTGGTACTTGGGAGGCCGGCCAATTCTGTTCAAAAGACAAACAGCAGAAGGTTTAAGGAAGGTAGATTAAAATCTCCCCAAGCTAGAGTTTCTTTCTGACTGTGTAGGCCGCCACAACTCCCGATCAGATCCCAGCAGAATCAGCTTTTGATGTTGATTTGAATATTGGACTTCCAAGTGACCAGGCTTCTACCCATGTGCTGTAGAGCAGAGATATGTTTACAAACCGGTATTGCTGCTCCAAGTACCAATGTGTGAAGTAAGAACACCTCCGCTCAGTCAACCTCGGCCTACCTGATCTCCCGGTTGCTAAACACTTTAACGCCCTAACCCTCCCATTCCCACACTGGTATTGTCCACGTGGACTTTGGACAAGGCTTTTGACAAGGTCCTGCATGGTGAAGATGACATCACAGGGGAACTGAAGGACGTTCTTCAGAATTAATGGACGATCTTTCAGGAAGGAGATGAGGAGAAATTTCTTTAGTCAGAGGGTGGTGAATCTGTGGAATTCTTTGCCACAGACGGCTGTGGAGGCCACAAGTCAGTGATATCTTTAAGGCAGAGATAGATAGATTCTTGATTAGTATGGGGTCAGAGGTTAAGGGGAGAAGGCAGGAGAATGGGGTTGAGAGGGAGAGATAGACCAGCCATGATTGAATGGCAGAGTAGACATGATGGGCCGAATGGCCTAATTCTACTCCTGTCATGTATGACCTTGTGAACCTAATTTGAGAAAGGACATTCTTCTATTGAGGGAGTGCAGCGTAGGTTCACCAGGTTAATTCCCGGGATGGCAGGACTGACATATGATGAAAGAATGGGTGGTCTTGGCTTGTATTCACTGGAATTTAGAAGGATGAGAGAATATCTTATAGAAACATATAACATTCTTAGAGGATTGGACAGGCTAGATGCAGGAAAAATGTCACGATGTTGGGAAAGTTCAGAACCAGAGGTCACAGTTTAAAAATAAAGGTTAGGTCATTTAGGACTGAGATGAGGAAAATCCTCTTTACCCAGAGAGTTGTGAATCTGTGGAATTATCTGCCACAGAAGGCAGTGGAGACCAATTCACTGGATATTTTCAAGAGAGAGTTAGATTTAGCTCTGGGGCTAACAGAATCAAGGGATATGGGGGAAAAAAGCAGGAACGGGGTACTGATTTTGGATGATCAGCCATGATCGTATTGAATGGTGGTGCTGGCTCAAAGGGTCGAATGGTCTACTATTTTTCTCCGCCTGTACTTACCTCCACTGATCTACTGGTCCTCTTTATTTCCTACAAATTTGACAAATTGAAAGGAACTGACCCAAAACATCGCCTGTCCTTCATTCCCTCCACAGATGCTGCCTGACCCTCCTGAGTTCCTCCAACATTTTGTGTTTGGCTAAAGCAATTTGATTCAGTGCCTGTGTGTAAATATATTAAAAGCAGTGCATGTAATCTGGGTGGCGATAGGAACAAATAGTTAACATCCTGTTGACCAGCTGAAGCAGAGCGAACTATATGGGGCTCAATGATGAAGAGCCCCAGCTAAGGATGACAGAGAGCTCTCTGTTCCCCCCTGACCCTCGAGGTTAGCTGTCCTCGCCAGTGAAGACCTTTAAGTTGCTGTGTTGATCACCAAACAGCAAATCTGTGCACTATTTTTTAGTTAGATGGTTTTTCATCTTAATTTTGTACGCAACACTGTCTGCACAAGAAGCTGATGGAATATTGGTGAATAAACTGCCTACTGTTTCTCTCAATTACTTTATTGTTCTGACATGTTTTAATATTTGTTTAGTTTTCTTTTGCTGAGTTTGTCTATAAGCCAATGCAGAATAAGTTTATTTTTCTTTTTAAATAAATAAGTGCAGTAATGTACCATAATGCATGGATGAACATAATGTGTGTGTTGGCGATATACAGAGGGCCAACAAACAGTGGAAAAGCAGAGGGACTTGAGCAGACTGACGCAAGGGTCATGTTAACACACTTCCAATGTGGTGGAAGATGTTGATGACAGAATGGGTCGACTGGGCTTGTATTCACTGGAATTTAGAACGATGAGAGGGGATCTTATAGAAACACATAAAATTCTGAAAGGATTGGACAGGCTAGATGCAGGAAAAATGTTCCCCATGTTGGGGGAGCCCAGAACCAGGGGTCACAGTTTAAGATTAAGGGGTCGGCTATTTAGGACTGAGTTGAGGAAAAACTTTTTCACCCAGAGAAATGTGTCCCTGAATCAGGCAGCGTGCAAGAGAATGGAAGAAAGTGGGACAGGTTTTGTTGAGATAAGATTGGATCAGCCACAATCTTTTGAAGAGCAGATAAGTTGCAAGGGAATGATTGACCTCCAGGTCCTCCAGTTCCTTGTGGCCTGATTCCAAAAACAAATTAATAACATCATCGAAACATTTCCTGCAGTTCATAAAACAATTAATTCTTTGTAAAGTGTATTTGGATGTTGTTTTAGGAAGGAGATGAGGAGAAATGTCTTTAGTCAGAGGGTGGTGAATCTGTGGGATTCTTTGCCACAGAGGGCTGAAGAGGCCACAAGTCAGTGGATATTGTTAAGGCAGAGATAGATAGATTCTTGATTAGTGCAGGTGTCAGGGGTTATGGGGAGAAGGCAGGAGAATGGGGTTAGGAGGGAGAGATAGATCAGCCACGACTGAATGGCAGAGTAGACTTGATGGGCCAAATGGCCTCATTCTTCTCCTATCACATGACTAAATGGGTCTGAGGGGGTGGAACCATCAAACATGCCTAAATCCCCATTACTGCATCTTGCAGTTTGTCTGGCTGTGTACACTGGCATTTATCACGATTACCTCCCGCGATGTCTTGATTTCTTTCTTCGTCCAAATGACAAGAAATCTCTTTTTCGAGATGACCCCTCAGCGTTCGACAGATCCAACTTTATCTTGGCTTGATTCTTCTCGGCCAGTGGGCAGCCTGACAACCGGTGGTGGCCAATGAATTTCCCAGTGACGTGGCCTGAGCCATCGCAGCCCGGTGTGGGGCACTTCCTGCGGTGAGAGAGAGAGAGCAAGACAAGTGGTGTCATTGTACATTTGTACGTTACACACCCGCTCTGGAACAAACCTTTCACCACCAAGTTTGTACCAACTTACAGCAAATAAATACAGTCAGCACCATTCTACCGTTCCTTCCAAAACCTGTTCCGTTAAATATTTACCCAATTATCAGTTTTACGCCGTAGTTGAGGTGTCCGGATCGGACCCGGCGGCGATAGTGGAGAGGTTGGTGCGGCGGTCAATGGTGGCGTTGACCGATGGACGAGGACGGACACGTGGAAGTGAGGAGGGGCCGTTGTGGGGGAGGGGCCGCCACGAGAGAGGGGGACAACAATGGGGGTCCCAGCAGGGACACTGTACATGGTGTAACTTTGTTGCTGCCCTTTATGTGGCCACTATTTGCATACCTTGGACAATAAAGTATTCACTCACTCACTCATTCACTCACTCATTCATTCATTCTCTCACTCACACTCATTCATTAATTCACTCAATTCATTCACTCACTCATCATCACTCACTCATTCATTCATCCATGCATTCATTCATTCACTCACTCATTCACTCACTCATTCACTCATCATTCACTCATTCATTCATTCTCTCATTCATTCATTCATGCATTCATTCATTCACTCACTCACTCATTCATTCATTAATTCATTCATTCACTCATTCATTCATTCATTCACTCATTCATTCACTCACTCACTCATTCACTCATTAATTCATTCATCATCATCACTCATTCATTCACTCACTCACTCACTCATTCACTCACTCATTCACTCACTCATTCACTCACTCACTAATTCACTGAGCTACAGTGTTGTGTTGGGTGTTGAGGGCAGGTTAGAGCAAGCCTGACCCACAGAGATGTTACTGAGTGACCGGCACCTACCGGTGATGAGTGGTGTACTTTGACCCTTTGCCGTGACCGATACTCTTCCACACCGGTGGTGGGCAGCGCTTCAGCCCGGGATCGGCTACGGAATCTGTAGATTCTGCAACAGAAACCCGCATGTTAAACCCTTGTTACCCCAGCGCCACTGCTGATCAATATCACCCCCCAACACACTCAGTCTGGATTGGATTAGAGGTAAAATACTGACAAATATTAAACTTATTCTTACTCCGTGCTCTTTTGATTTTTAATGGAGACCGTGTGTTCAAACAAATGAGTCTGAGAAGGGTCCCGACCCAATACGTCACCTATCCGTGTTCTCCACAGATGCTGCCTGACCCGCTGAGTTACTCCAGCACTGTGAAACGTCACCTATCCATGTTCTCCACAGATGCTGCCTGACCCGCTGAGTTACTCCACCACTCTGTGAAACGTCACCTATCCATGTTCTCCACAGATGCTGCCTGACCCACTGAGTTACTCCAGCACTCTGTGAAACGTCACCTATCCATGTTCTCCACAGATGCTGCCTGACCCGCTGAGTTACTCAGCACTCTGTGAAACGTCACCTATCCATGTTCTCCACAGATGCTGCCTGACCCACTGAGTCTCCAGCACTCTGTGAAACGTCACCTATCCATGTGAGGAGGGAGGAGGGGAGGGGGGGGGCGGGGAGCGTAGATAAGGGGGGGAGGGAGAGTGGGGGGAGGAGAGGTGGGGGGGGGGGGATGGAGGGAGGGAGAGGAGGGAGGTGGAGGGGAGGGAGGGAGTGAAGTCGAAGGGAGGGGAGGGGAGGGGAGAGGAGGGGGAGGGGAGGGGAGAGGAGGGGTAGGGGGGAGTGGAGGAGAGGGGAGGGGGAGGGGAGGGGAGGGGAGGGGAGGGGAGGGGAGGGGAGGGGATGGGATGGAGCTGAGGGAGGGGATGGGCTGGGAGGGGAGGGGAGGGGACGGGGGAGGGGGAGTGAGATGGAGGGGGGGGAGGAGGGGGAGTGAAGTGGAGTGGAGGGGGGGAGTGAAGTGGAGGGGGGGGAGGGGAGGGGAGGGGAGGGGAGGGGGGGGGGGGGTAGGGGAGGGGAGGGGGGAGGGGAGGGCAGGGGGAGTGAAGTGGAGGGGGGGCACCAGACTCACTGACTGGGTGGTGGAGTACATGTCCCGTCTTGTGACACCAGTCTGCTGGGTGTAGATCTGCATCATCAGTGTCCACCCAGTAGCTGTACGCATGGTTGCATCCGTCAAAGCTGATCTGTGGTGAGAGTGGAGAGCAGTTAATTGTCACAGCTGCTGACAAGGGAACAATTACATCCTCGCCCCCCCCAGAGGCAAACACAGCACTCGTAGAGAAACACCAATGGGCAAAAACAAGTTTCTTCTTTTCCCGCACATAATTTTACATAATTTGCTGCCTAATAACCTACCTAATTACCTAATAAAGACCACACTTTACCCCCAACACTGTACAAGTGACAATAGTCCAAAAAATTGTTATTTTCTGTGAAATGATTTACATAGAAACATAGAAAATAGGTGCAGGAGGCCATTCGGCCCTTCGAGCCAGCACCGCCATTCATTGTGATCATGGCTGATCGTCCCCTATCAATAACCCGTGCCTGCCTTCTCCCCATATCCCTTGACTCCACTAGCCCCTAGAGCTCTATTTAACTCCCTCTTAAATCCATAAGAGAGAGTTAGATAGAGCTCTAGTGGCTAGTGGAGTCAAGGGATATGGAGAGAAGGCAGGCACGGGTTATTGATGAAATATAGCACAGAAACAGGCCCTTCGGCCCAACCTGTCCACACTGACACACATGCCCCTTCCATGCCAGTCAAAGAACCATTGACAATGACATCCCATAGCCACTGTATCGAGTTTAATACAGAGTTGTATGAAGTGTTGCATCTCGGAAAGTAAAACCCGGACCTTCACAGTGAATGTCCGGGCTCTGGGGAATGTTGTGGAGCAGAGAGATCTAGGAGTGCAGGTACATAGTTCCCTGAAATTGGCCACTTCTCGTGGCCAAGATGTCTTCCAGCACATTGGCCTTCATCAGTCAGAGTATTGAGTATAGAAGTTGGGAGGTCAGTTGTACAAGGCATTTGTGAGGCAACATTTAGAGGATAGGAAAGATGTTGGTAAGCTGGAAAAGATTTACGAGGATGTTGCCAGGACCCAAGGGCCTGAGCTATAGGGAGAGGTTGAGCAGGCTGGGACTATTGCATGAGGCACTGGAGCGCAGGAGGATGAGGGGTGAAGAATATGATTTATTATGGATGGAGAGTGGCATCGTTAATTCAGAAACAAGGGTCCTGAACTTAAAGAAAGGTAACTTTGAGGGTATGAGACGTGAATTGGCCAAGATAGACTGGCGATTGATTCTTAATGGGTTGACGGTGGATATGCAATGGAAGGCATTTAAAAACTGCATGGATGAACTACAACAATTGTTCATCCCAGTTTGGCAAAAGAATAAATCAGGGAAGGTAGTGCATCCATGGATAACAAGGGAAATCAGGGATAGTATCAAAACAAAAGATGAAGCGTACAAATTAGCCAGAAAAAGCAGCCTAGCAGAGGACTGGGAGAAATTCAGAGTCCAGCAGAGGACAAAGGGCTTAATTAGGAAAGGGAAAATAGATTATGAAAGAAAACTGGCAGGGAACATAAAAACTGACTGCAAAAGTTTTTATAGATATGTGAAAAGAAAGAGATTAGTTAAAACAAATGTAGGTCGCTTGCAGTCAGAAACGGGTGAATTGATCATGGGGAACAAGGACATGGCAGACCAATTGAATAACTACTTTGGTTCTGTCTTCACTAAGGAAGACATAAATGATCTGCCAGAAATATCAGGGGACCGGGGGTCAAATGAGATGGAGGAAAATGAGTGAAATCCAGGTTAGCCGGGAAGTGGTGTTAGGTAAATTGAATGGATTAAAGGCCGATAAATCCCCAGGGCCAGATAGGCTGCATCCCAGAGTACTTAAGGAAGTAGCCCCAGAAATAGTGGATGCATTAGTGATCATTTTTCAAAACTCTTTAGATTCTGGAGTAGTTCCTGAGGATTGGAGGGTAGCAAACGTAACCCCACTTTTTAAAAAGGTAGGGAGAGAGAAAACGGGGAATTACAGACCAGTTAGTCTAACATCGGTATTGGGGAAACTGCTAGAGTCAGTTATTAAAGATGGGATAGCAGCACATTTGGAAAGTGGTGAAATCATTGGACAAAGTCAGCATGGATTTACGAAAGGTAAATCATGTCTGACGAATCTTATAGAATTTTTCAAGGATGTAACTAGTAGCGTGGATAGGGGAGAACCAGTGGATGCGTTATATCTGGACTTCCAGAAGGCTGTCGACAAGGTACCACATAAGAGATTAGTATAAAAACTTAAAGCACACGGTATTGGGGGTTCAGTATTGATGTGGATAGAAAACTGGCTGGCAAACAGGAAGCAAAGAGTAGGAGTAAACGGGTCCTTTTCACAATGGCAGGCAGTGACTAGTGGGGTACCGCAAGGCTCAGTGTTGGGACCCCAGCTATTTACGATATATATTAATGATTTGGACGAGGGAATTGAAGGCAAAATCTCCAAGTTTGCGGATGACACGAAGCTGGGGGGCAGTGTTAGCTGTGAGGAGGATGCTAGGAGACTGCAAGGGTGACTTGGATAGGCTGGGTGAGTGGGCAAATGTTTGGCAGATGCAGTGTAATGTGGATAAATGTGAGGTTATCCATTTTGGTGGCAAAAACAGGAAAGTAGACTATTATCTGAATGGTGGCCGATTGGGAAAAGGGGAGATGCAATGAGACCTGGGTGTCATGGTACACCAGTCATTGAAAGTAGGCATGCAGGTGCAGCAGGAAGTGAAGAAGGCGAATGGTATGTTAGCATTCATAGCAAAAGGATTTGAGTATAGGAGCAGAGAGGTTCTACTGCAGTTGTACAGGGTCTTGGTGAGACCACACCTGGAGTATTGTGTACAGTTTTGGTCTCCTAATCTGAGGAAAGACATTATTGCCATAGAGGGAGTGCAGAGAAGGTTCACCAGACTGATTCCTGGGATGTCAGGACTTTCATATGAAGAAAGACTGGATAGACTCGGCTTGTACTCGCTAGAATTTAGAAGATTGAGGGAGGGATCTTATAGAAACTTACAAAATTCTTAAGGGGTTGGACAGGCTAGATGCAGGAAGATTATTCCCGATGTTGGGGAAGTCCAGAACTAGGGGTCACAGTTTAAGGATAAGAGGAGGTCTTTTAGGACCGAGATGAGAAAAACATTTTTTACACAGAGAGTGGTGAATCTGTGGGATTCTCTGCCACAGAAGTTAGTTGAGGCCACAGTTCATTGGCTATATTTAAGAGGGAGTTAGATGTGGGCCCTTGTGGCTAAAGGGATCAGGGGGTATGGAGAGAAGGCAGGTACAGGATACTGAGTTGGATGATCAGCCATGATCATATTGAATGGCGGTGCAGGCTCGAAGGGCCGAATGGCCTCTACTCCTGCACCTATTTTCTATGTTTCTATTATGATAATGAGAGGAATAGATCGGGTAAATGCACAGAGTCTCTTGGCCAGAGTAGGGAAATTGGGAATCAGAGGACAGAGCGAAAGATTTAATCGGAACCTGAGGGGCAACCTTTGTTTAATACATAGGGTGGTGGGTGTATGGAACGAGCTGCCGGAGTAGGTAGTTGAAGCAGGGACTATCACAATGTTTAAGAAACACTTAGACAGGTGCATGGATAGGACACGTGGAGAGAGATAGGAGCCAAACGCGGGCAGGTGGGACTAGTGTAGATGGGGCATGTTGGTCGGCATGGGCAAGTTGGGCCGAAGGGCCTGTTTCCGTGCTGGGTCTTGCGAATGAAACATAAAGCAAAGGAATAGTTAGATCTCAAGCCGGGCGTTGAGCAGCCAGGTTGTTGCCTCTGTTGGCGTCAATATCTGCCAGGGACACGCGGGAATAGGGGCAGGCGGCAGGCAGCCAACCGCTGTGGACCCGCGAATGGCCATCTTGGCCAGGCCCAGGAGCAGGACCAAGCAGACCCCTCTTCCCTGTGTACCAGGTGCCCAAACATCAATAACGTTGTACTAAAGTGGAGCCAAAACTTGAGGAGCAGGGGCTGCAACCTCTCACACTCCATGCAGACGTGGAACATGGTCTCTTCATCGCCACAGAAGTGACGGGTTGCCTTCCACTCCTATGACCACTTGGTGGCTATCCAGTGTGCTGTTGTCTCAGTTGGCTGGATGGATGGATGGATGGATGGATGGATGGATGGATGGGTGGATGGATGGATGGGTGGATGGGTGGATGGATGGATGGATGGATGGATGGATGGATGGATGGATGGATGGATGGATGGATGGATGGATGGAGGGATGGATGGAGGGATGGATGGATGGATGGATGATGGATGGATGGATGGATGGATGGATGGATGGATGGATGGATGGAGGGGTGGATGGATGGATGGATGGAGGGATGGAGGGATGGATGGATGGATGGATGGATGGATGGAGGGATGGATGGATGGATGGATGGATGGATGGATGGATGGATGGATGGATGGAGGGATGGATGGATGGATGGATGGATGGATGCTAGGACTTGTTTTCCACGACGCTGTGACTCAGTATACTTTGTGACAGTTCGAGGTGCAGACTATTGCAGTGGAGAAACATCATTTATTACCTTTAACCTGTGATCATCATCAACATCTACAACAGTGGCCACACGCACCAGCCTAGGATTACGCCGGTCAACAGCTTCCAGCTTCATGTTGATCTGGAAGGTGTGCAGTGGCCGCTGAAACAGAAGGAAATAAAGTCGTCGAACGCTGCAAACTGCATTTCACCAGAAGAATCCACACAGTAAATATGAAAAGCATGTTGCTCACTGTTTTAAATGCACGAGCAGGGGCAGCAGTGGATCCAGTCTCCTCCAGGTATCTGTCCCAGGCAAACTGCTCGGGCTGGAGGTAACCTGGAGGGTCAGAGCTTCCGTTAGTCCCTGTAGGAGGCGATGTTGCACTTTACCCCTAGCCCTATACCTGACTTTACTCTGATAGAAACATAGACAATAGGTGCAGGAGTAGGCCATTCGGCCCTTCGAGCCAGCACCGCCATTCAATATGATCATCCCCAATCAGTACCCCGTTCCTGTTTTTCCCCATATCGTTGATTCCTTTAGCCCCAAGAGCTGATCTATCTCTCCCTCCTAACCCCATTCTCCTGCCTTCTCCCCATAACATCTGACACCCGCACTAATCAAGAATCTATCTATCTCTGCCTTAAATATATTCATTGACTTGGCCTCCACAGCCTTCTGTGGCGAAGAATTCCACAGATTTACCACCAACTGACTAAAGAAATTCCTCCTCTTGTCCTTCTTAAAAGAATGCCCTTTAATTCTGAGGCTGTGACCTCTAGTCCTAGACTCTCCCACTAGTGGAAACATCCTCTCCACATCCACCCTATCCAAGCCTTTCACTATTCTGTACACCCCTCATCCATCTAAACACCAGCGAGTACAGGCCCAATGCCGTCAAACGCTCATTATAGGTTAACCCGCTAATTCCTGGGATCATTCTTGTAAACCTCCTCTGGATCCTCTCCAGAGCCAGCACATCCTTCCTCAGATATGGTGCCCAAAATTGCTCACAATATTCCAAATGCGGCCTGACCAGTGCCTTATAGAGCCTCAGCAATACATCCCTGTTTTGGTACACAAGCCATCTTGAAGTAAATGCCGCATTGAGTTTGCTTCATTGAGAGCCTTGTTCTCCTCTTACCTTGCGGAGGAGTCAGGGGTTTTCCATGTTGCTGGCACCAGCCCACAGGATGGATGTAGGGACTGCTAGCGTCACACCTGGCACAGAAATACCTTATTACAGGTGGCTGGCCCAACCATCACCTGTCTCAGAGTGGCACACAGCCCCGAGCACAAAAGCACAAAGATAGCAACTACATTCTCAAAGGGAGAACATGCAAACTCCACACAGACAGCACCTCAGGTCTCAACTGAATCTGGATCTCTGGCGCTGTGGGGTCGCGGTTTATTATTAGCCGAGCCACTGTGTAGTCCATTCTAGAACATTCTAACTTCTGAATAGGATGCGTTGAAAGATGAGTTCTTTAGTTTAGTTTAGACAGCCCCTTCAGCCCACCGAGTCCGCACTGACCAGCGATCCCCGCACGCTAACACTATCCTACACACACTAGGGACAATTTACATTTATACCAGGTAGACAAAAATGCTGGAGAAACTCAGCGGGTAAGAGCAGCTATGGAGCGAAGGAAATAGGCGACGTTTCGGGTCGAAACCCTTCTTCAGACTCATTTATACCACGCCATTTAACCTACAAACTTGTACGTCTTTGGAATGGTGGGAGGAAACTGAAGATCTCGGAGAAAACCCACGCAAGTCACGGGGAAAGCGTACAAACTCCGTACAGACAGCGCCCGTGGTCAGGATCGAACCCGGGTCTCTGGCGCTGTGAGGCAGCGACTCTACCGCTGCGCCACCGTGTATTTATTCTGAGGCCTGATTGGAGGAGAGGGAATGTGGGCGTTATGTGTCAACTACTGAATGTTGCTGCAATAACTAGAATGCATCCCGATCTTCCTACCTACCTCATTGCAGGCCTGCACTTTTTCCTCCATACGCTGTAACATTATATTCCGCACGCAGGTACTTTACTCTTTGCACTGCATGTGTACTCGTGTGTGTGGCTAGATTGTTCTCATGTATAGAGTGATCTGATTTAATCGGACACGACACAAACAAAAGCTTCTGACAGTATCTCGGCATACGTGACATTACTAAACCAACACCAAATGACTGTGTGTTGTAACTACACTACAATGCTGGGTCTGGCACGGTGGCACAGCGGTAGAGTTGCTACCTCACAGCGCCGGAGACCCGGGTTCCATCCCGACTACGGCTGCTGTCTGTACGGAGTTTGCACGTTCTCCCCGTGACCGCGTGGGTTTTCTCCGAGATCTTAGGTTTCCTCCCACACACCAAAGACGTACAGGTTCGTTGGTTAATTGGCTTGGTGTATGTGTTTAAATTGTCCCTAGTGTGTGTGGGGGAGTCCAGAACCAGGAGCCACAGTTTAAGAATAAGGAGTAAGCCATTTAGAACGGAGACGAGGAAAAACTTCTTCACACAGAGAGTTGTGAGTCTGTGGAATTCTCTGCCTCAGAGGGCGGTGGAGGCCGGTTCTCTGGATACTTTCAAGAGAGAGCTAGATAGGGCTCTTAAAGATAACGGAGTCAGTGGATATGGGGAGAAGGCAGGAACGGGGTACTGATTGTGGATGATCAGCCATGATCACACTGAATGGCAGTGCTGGCTCGAAGGGCCGAATGGCCTACTCCTGCACCTATTGTCTATTGTGTATAGTACTAGTGTGCGGGGATCGCTGGTCGGCACGGACTCGGTGGGCCGAAGGACCCGTTTCCGCGCTGTATCTCTAAACTAAACTAATTGCTGCAATGTCTTTAGAATTACAATTCACAACCATGGATAAAACTCAGTTTTAGTTGCAGGTACATCACAGGATGGGTTATAGGGAGTAGCTCAGATTTAGAGCTGACATACCCAGGGCCCATAATCTGGGGACATAGAACGGGGTTGAGAGGGAACGATAGATCAGCCATGAATGAATGGCGGAGTAGACTCAATGGGCCGAATGGCCTAATTCTGCTGGTAGAACCTATGAACTAAACTGTGACAGGATGTGAACCTGCATCTAACTTCATATTTCTTGCGTGTTTCGAGAGGAGAGCTGGGATAATCAGCAGGTTATTTGATTCATGGACAGGCCAGACAACAGGAGTAGACCATTCTCAACGCTGCCCCAGCACTGATGGCTTGTCTCAGCTGTTCCCCATCACATACAGTGAGGCACCCTCCGACACACATAATCCTGCTTTTTACACAATTCATTCACCGTGCAAATCTCATAAAACACATTAATTTACAATGAGAAAACTGAAACCATATGATGCTGTAATATGATAATTGATTTAAAATGTCACAAGTTCATGGAATACGCCATTCATTAACTCTGAAGAAGGGTCTCGACCCGAAACGTCACCCATTCCTTCTCTCCAGAGATGCTGCCTGTCCCGCTGAGTTACTCCAGCTTTTTGAGTCTACCCATGCCATACATTAAGATCTTATGATTAGTGAGGGTGTCAGGAGGTATGGGGAGCAGGCAGGAGAATGGGGTTAGAGGGGAGAGATAGATCAGCCATGATTGAATGGCGGAGTAGACTTGATGGGCCGAGTGGCCTAATTCCACTCCTATCCCTTATGAACCTATAAATCAGGAGTGAACCACTCAGGGGGCACAAGGCACCTGAATCTTCAAATGCCTCGAGCTCCGTAATACCAGAGTCTGTGAGACAACGCAGCTACCAACAACCTCACACCTACCTGAGCACAGGAGGAAAGTAAAAACACACTGCAGAAAAAAATAATCAGAATCGTTTTAATACTTTGTCAGGGTTTTTGTTGCAGTAATTTCCCTCTTCAATCTAAGCCAGTGGGTCCCAACGTGGGGTGTACGCCCCACAGGGGGGCAATTTAATTTTTAAGGGGGGCAATTGAGCGCGACTAGGGAGGTCTGGGTCCAAATTTTCGATTTTTATTTTTTAGGATTTTCCATCAGGTAAACATATGTAGTTTATGTTTCAGATGTTAGTGCTGGAGTTTGAGTAAATCAGGCAGCATCTGTGGAAAACATCTTTATTGTGTAGTTATCACAACCAAGGTATTAACTCAGCGGGTTAAGCTTCTTCAGCTGAAACATGGATAGTTGACTTTTTACAGAGTGCTGGAGAATTCATATATCACCAGCATCTGGGGGGGGGGGGGGGGGGCATATAAAATTCAAGGACTGATCAGGCATGAATTAACCGAATGAGTAGAAACAACAAACTGCAGATGCTGGTTTCCGTTTCACAGAGTGCTGGAGTAACTCAGCGGGTCAGGCAGCATCTGTGGAGAACATGGATAGGTGACGTTTCAGGTCAGGACCTTCTTCAGATCTAGTTAGTTAGTCTAAATGAGTTGTGTTTTCTCTTTGTATCTCATTATTTCTCTTTCTCCTGCCCCTTTCCACATTGGCTTTTCCTGCTCCCATTTATTTGTTCACCTGCCAGATTCAGTGACCGATCGAGAAGCTTACCAGTAATCATAGGTGTCGTCCCAGTTGTCGAAGTGCACCAGAAACCTGCTGTCCACAATGTCTGTCACTGTGGCCACACAGATCAGCGATGGGTTCATCCGATCCACTGCCTCCAGCTTCATCCCAACACGGAATCCCAGGGGCAGGACTGCCTGACAAAGAACATCATCAACATCGTCGCCAACTAACATGCCCCAACTGTGTTCACAATATGGCTCTGCTTCTCCAAGATCAGATAATAAGTCATAAGACAAACATACAATGTCACCGTTTTAAATAAAGGTTCATGTGATAGGAGCAGAATTAGGCCATTCGGCCCATCAAGTCTACTCCGCCATTCAATCATGGCTGATCTATCTCTCCCTCCTAACCCCATTCTCCCCATAATCCATGAGAAGGGCTTGCTAGTTAGGGAGAGGGCCAGCTAGTTAGGGAGAGGGCTTGCTAGTTAGGGAGAGGGCTGGCTAGTTAGGGAGAGGGCTGGCTAGTTAGGGAGAGGGCTGGCTAGTTAGGGAAAGGGCTTGCTAGTTAGGGAGAGGGCTGGCTAGTTAGGGAGAGGGCTGGCTAGTTAGGGAGAGGGCTTGCTAGTTAGGGAGAGGGCCAGCTAGTTAGGGAGAGGGCCAGCTAGTTAGGGAGAGGGCCAGCTAGTTAGGGAGAGGGCCAGCTAGTTAGGGAAAGGGCCAGCTAGTTAGGGAGAGGGCTTGCTAGTTAGGGAGAGGGCCAGCTAGCTAGTTAGGGAGAGGGCCCTGCTAGTTAGGGAGAGGGCCTGCTAGTTAGGGAGAGGGCTTGCTAGTTAGGGAGAGGGCCAGCTAGTTAGGGAGAGGGCTGTTAGCTAGTTAGGGAGAGGGCCAGCTAGTTAGGGAGAGGGCTTGCTAGTTAGGGAGAGGGCTTGCTAGTTAGGGAGAGGGCCAGCTAGTTAGGGAGAGGGCTTGCTAGTTAGGGAGAGGGCCAGCTAGTTAGGGAGAGGGCTTGCTAGTTAGGGAGAGGGCTTGCTAGTTAGGGAGAGGGCCTGCTAGTTAGGGAGAGGGCCTGCTAGTTAGGGAGAGGGCCAGCTAGTTAGGGAGAGGGCCAGCTAGTTAGGGAGAGGGCCTGCTAGTTAGGGAGAGGGCCAGCTAGTTAGGGAAAGGGCTTGCTAGTTAGGGAGAGGGCTTGCTAGTTAGGGAGAGGGCTTGCTAGTTAGGGAGAGGGCTTGCTAGTTAGGGAGAGGGCTTGCTAGTTAGGGAGAGGGCTTGCTAGTTAGGGAGAGGGCTTGCTAGTTAGGGAGCGGGCTTGCTAGTTAGGGAAAGGGACAGCTAGTTAGGGAAAGGACTTGCTAGTTAAGGAGAGGGCCTGCTAGTTAGGGAGAGGGCCGGCTAGTTAGGGAGAGCCCAGCCTGAGAGAGAGCGTTCGGATGGAGCGGGAACTCACTGTGTTTTGACTGATGAAGAGATGTTTGGCAGCAGCCTGTGACTTGGTGACCCGCAGGTAAGTTGGCCAGCTGAATTCTCCATCCTTGTAGCCTGTAATGGGAGCACATCCCTTGTGTATATGTGATTCTGAAGTGCTGACCAAAGATTATAGAGCAGAGCAAGATACACCACTCCTCCGAAATCCAATGGACTGACATGTAGTACGTAACAGTTATACAATCTGCTCTTACATCAGGTCGCAGGGAAAAGCAAAGATACTAGAGGCTCCTCTAAGAGGACATTTCCTCCACTCCTGAGTTGATCCAGGACTGATTCTCGGTTGGTCCCCCCGATACCAGATGAAGGTGGCCGGCGGGGAGAGCCTCAAGCGTTCCCGAGCCAGCGGGCCGGCAATGCTCCTCTAGTATCTTTGGTGTAATCAGTATTGCAGGGAGCAGTGTGTTATACAGCATCGATCACTTCACATATTTAGTTCATGTTATTGTAAATTGCAGCTCAGTAAAATGGCGTCATGTCATACCCATGTCACACTACGCTTGTTTCGCAGAGTGACACATCTTGCTCTGCTCTATAATCTTTGATGATTATTGCCATCTTGTGGCAGCACAGAGTCTTGTTTCATTAATGTTGGCCCTCAGTTGCTGCCAGACTGCAAGAGAATAAATCCTGGACATTTTCTAAAGCTTTAGAATATTCATTATAAAGCACAGCAAAATAGTAATGATACAGAACAGAACAGCAAACACATTTATCAGCGGTAGAGTTGCTGCCTCACAGCGCCAGAGACCCGGGGTCCATCCTGACTACGGGTGCTGTCTGTACAAAGTTTGTACATTCTCGCTGTGACCTGGGTGTAGGATGGTGTTAATGTGCGGGGATCGCTGGTCGGCACGGACATGGAGGGCCAAAGGGCCTGTTTCCGCGATGTCACAGATGATATAACGTTCTGGCACATGTTGAATTCTGAATGGCATATTTGACAAGAAATCACTGTTCTGTGGAGGGGTGGCCATTTAATGTATCTCTATACGGGGCAGGGCAGGGCGGGGCGCGTTGGACAATTGCGTTACCCTAAAGCAGGTGGACCAAGGTGTTCCTCACCTCTGGGCAGATACAAGCGGTGACCTGTCTTCTCACACCAGCCCGCAGGATGGATGTCTGGGCTATCAGCGTTCACCCAGAAATCATGACCTTCAGAATATCCGTCAAAGTGGAGCCGCACCCGATAACCACAGACCTTCGAGAACAAGATAGGAGCAGAATTAGGCCATTCAGCCCATCATGTCTACTCCACCATTCAATCATGAATACCCCACTCTATAAACCTTCCCTTGCCAATACCCCAGGGATCTCGACCCGAAACATCACCCATTCCTTCTCTCCAGAGATGCTGCCTGTCCCACTGAGTTACTCCAGCTTTTTGTCTATCTTCCCTTGTCAATACCCCACTCCCTGCACCTTCCCATGTCCATATCCATATTGGAAGATAGACACAAAATGCTGGAGTAACTCAGCGGGACAGGCAGCATCTCTGGAGCAAAGGAATGGGCAACGTTTCGGGTCAAGACCCTTTTTCATGTCAGGGGAGTGGGCGGGACAGAGATAGAACATGGTCGGAGACAGTAAGACTGGTGGGAGAACTGGGAAGGGGGAGGGGATGGAGGGAGAGGGAAAGCAAGGGCTATTTGAAGTGAGATAGAAGAAGGGCCTCAACCCAAAACGTTGCCTATTTCCTTCGCTCCATAGATGCTGCCTCATCCACTCAGTTTCTCCAGAATTTTTGTCTACCTTTGAAGTTAGATAGACCTCAGTTTATTGGTCTGTTCGTGTCACACAATAGTTCTCTGTATGACATTTATTTGCATCTGTCAGCAAGAGAGCAACATTCAAATATTAATGAGGTAGATGAGATTGGCGATATATGACGAACATATTATGTTTGTTGCAGACAAATGCCCCCGTCTGTTATTGTTTCTAATCCCAGTGTAAACAGTGGCTCATTAACAGGATGCTCGTGTATTGAAATAATGCAAATACTTTAAGCTCAAAACAATTTACATATTTAAATATATATTTGTCCTGCATGGGACCTTTTTAGGAGGATTATTTTTTCTGCATTTTTGTCTCCTTGCTTATTATAAGTTGAATATTTTATCAATGTTCCAGCTGCTAATCTCTGCCGGGAAAATAAACCGTGGCCATTACATGTAAAGTTGGCTTGGAGTACCTCAAACACGGTGAGTACAAAGTACATGGATGGGTGAGTAGGATCGATGCCCTCCAACTTCATGCCGACTTTGAACGCATTCCTAGTCAGCGGATACGACTGGTACTGTCCAAGGGAAGAAAATTGTGGTCACATTATAAACTAACGCAATTCATCGCCGTGACTGCAATTAATTGAAATATCTATAACCATCTTCAATTATCTATCCTCTGCCTCGGCCTTTGTATATTTAATGATTATTCAGGGACATCATGAGCTAAAGTGCCCTTTACAGTGCGCTATAAAATTCTGCAGCACATAATTGATGTTACACAAAGAACAATACACATTGATTGCAATTCATATTTGTCAAATAACACTGGGACGTCAGAGATTCAGGAGCAATCTATTTTGTTTTTAAAGCCATTTTGTTAAATTTGTTTTTAAAGTTATTATCCTAAGGGGCCTGTCCCACTTACGCAACTTTTTCGGCAATTTGCGGGCACCCGTCATAGTCGCAGCATGTTGTAAATCCAGCGGCGAGAAGACAAATATACGACTCTTTGGGCGACTACTCACTACCGTACAGGCTGTGTGTGTGTGTGTGTGTGTGTGTGTGTGTGTGTGTGTGTGTGTGTGTGTGTGTGTGTGTGTGTGTGTGTGTGTGTGTGTGTGTGTGTGTGTGTGTGTGTGTGTGTGTGTGTGTGTGTGTGTGTGTGTGTGTGTGCACATGTCGCAGGGTGACTGACTCCGCTATTGGTCGTGAGTAGTCGCCCAAAATACATTTCTCTCAGGTTTAGTATTTCAGAAAACACAATAAAAGAAACCTGATGATTATTACCTCTCGGAACAGTTTGACAGGAGCAGCAAGAGACTTTTCCTCTTCTAGGTACAAAGCCCATGACGAGAGTTTGTTCTTTCCAACCACAGAAACAGCTGAAATAAAATACATCATAGTTTTTATGTTTTTTAAGTTTGGAAATATTGCATATTCTTTCAGAATACCCAATACTCAACTAATCGGGATGCTGAGTTGGACATCTTTTGTTTAGCACTCATTTGTTTAGCACTCAACGGCATTTCGTTTCGACATCAAGGGGTCCAAATGACAATTAAATGTATCTTGTATCTTCTGCAGGAGATCAGTTTTAACATTAACTTAGGTACACAAAAATGCTGGAGAAACTCAGCGGGTGCAGCATCATCTATGGAGCGAAGGAAATAGGCAACGTTTCGGGCCAAAACCCTTCTTCACCCTTCTTCAGACAGAAACATAGTTTCAGCTAAAGAGCGAACTCGCTTTCTGCCACCAGGAATCAAAATCCTCTGATCAACTCTCCAAAACAGCCTTTAATATTATCAAGCATTACTCAAACAATGCACCTATTGCATACAATCATTAGACAGAATAAATACAGTTTAAAAAAACACCAGGAAGAATATTCTCGCATGATAATAGCATAAAAAACCACAAGGAATCGAGATACAATGCCACTTTTCACCACATCTTCATAAGGCCATAAGTGAGAGGAGTAGAATGAGGCCATTCGGCCCGTCGTCTACTCCACCATTCAATCACGGCTGATCTATCTCTCCCTCCTAACCCCATTCTCCTGCCTTCTCCCCATAACCTTTGAACACCAGTACTATTCAAGAATCTATCCACAGCCTTCTTATGAGGATAGCTGTGGCAATCGAGCAACAGGAACATTGTCCTGGCATTTGCTGCTCGGCAGAAATGCTACCAAAACCATATCATCAGCAGATCATGTTAGTATTAGATCTCTGGTACAACCGGGGCACGTGTGTGACTTCTCCCAAGCTTCATCACAGAGTATGTATGGTCTCATGTAATTCCTTCCTCCTGTGCACCTGTCCACATTTGTGACTCCAGTAAAGTACATCCAGAATATTTCTGACTCCGACACAAGGCACAGCCAAAGAGGATCGTGTTATCGAGGAATAATATTCGACCTCTTCACTAGCATGCTACATTAGTTCAGTCGCCAATTTAAAATCTCATCACCACACTGGGAGCTTGAGTGTGAGGTTGTGTCTCCATAGCCACCGTGACTTAGCAACTTGGTGTATCAGTATTTGTAGCACCAGCCCGTAAATGTCCTGCCTCTCCTGGGATTGTCCATCACCAGTTTCAAATCCCCCTCTTATAAACGTTGCATGACTTCATCTGGCATCCTCCAAGTCTTGAGCTAAAGAGGTTAGTTGGTTATTGGCTGGTAGCACACTGGATTCTCACAGGGGAGGTTTAGAAAATGAAATAAAAGCAAGTGGCGAAACGTCAAAGTGCATCCCTGGTCGTCAGAAACTCAGAATGTTCCAGACACTTTAGAAGCACATATTTCTATTTTTTCCCCATAACTCAAAATAATTTAAACAAACTTGTAAACTAGCATGAACATTTAATATGTATGTAGACATATGTACGTTTGGTTTAGGTTAGAGATACAGCGCAGAAACAGGCCCTTTGGCCCACTGGGTCCGCGCCGACCAGCGATCTCCGCACATTAACACTATCCTACACCCACTAGGGACAATTTTTACATCCTACACCAAGCCAATTAACCTACAAACCTGTATGTCTTTGGAGTGTGGGAGGAAACCGAAGATCTCGGAGAAAACCCACGCAGGTCACGGGGAGAACGTGCAAACTCCGTACAGACAGCGCCCGTAGTCGGGATCGAGCCCGGATCTCAGGCGCGGCATTCGCTGTAAGACAGCAACTCTACCGCTGCGCCACCGTGACAACGTGCGATATGTACGATCGTGTATAATCAACATGATCTGCTGCTGATATGGTTTTGTGGCATTTCTGCTGCACTGCAAGTGACAAGACAATTATCTGTTGCTGTATTGTGACAGTTATCCTGATAAGATGTAGTTTACTTAATGACATACTTCATGTATGAGGGTCAATAAAGCTGGATTTATCCTCCATCTTATAGTAGAGTTTGCCTTTGTTGCACCACGTGGCAATCAATGACCTTTCAGCTAAGCACAGAAATACTGGGGAGAGGAATACCCACCAGGCTGAGGACAATGTGAGAGGCCAAAACACTGTATAAACGGAGACCTATACACCCTGCAAATGATCAGATGAAATACTTTACAGGACTTCTGTCGGCACAAACATGTCCACAACTCAAAATATTAACTTGGTTTCGCTCTCTACAACTTTTTAGACAATAGTCAATAGGTGCAGGAGTAGGCCATACAGCCCTTCGAGCCAGCACCGCCATTCAATATGATCATGGCTGGCTCGAAGGTCCAAATGGCCTACTCCTGCACCTATTGTCTATTGTCTATCCATGTCCTCCACAGATGCTGCCTGGCCCACTGAGTTGCCATAGAGGGAGTACAGAGAAGGTTCACCAGACTGATTCCTGGGATGGCAGGACTTTCATATGAAGAAAGACTGGATAGATTCGGCTTGTACTCGCTAGAATTTAAAAGATTGAGGGGGGATCTTATAGAAATTTACACAATTCTAAAGGGGTTGGACAGGCTAGATGCAGGAAGATTGTTCCCAATGTTGGGGAAGTCCAGAACAAGGGGTCACAGTTTAAGGATAAGGGGGAAATCTTTTAGGACTGAGATGAGAAAATCATTTTTCACACAGAGAGTGGTGAATCTGTGGAATTCTCTGCCACAGAAGGTAGTTGAGGCCAGTTCATTGGTATATTTAAGAGGGAGTTAGATGTGGCCCTTGTGGCTAAAGGGATCAGGGGGTATGGAGAGAAGGCAGGGATGGGATACTGAGTTGGGTGATCAGCCATGATCATATTGAATGGCGGTGCAGGCTCAAAGGGCCGAATGGCCTCTACTCCTGCACCTATTTTCTATGTTTCTATGTTTCCAGCACTCTGTGTCCATTTGTGTAAATCAGCATATGCAGTTCCTTGTATCTAAACTTTCTTTCATATTTATTAGATTATTTTCTGTTATAAAATGACAGAGGGAGAGGCTGAGACGTACCCTGGCCAGGGAAAGTGAGGTTGTGTTGATCCGGGTGTTGCTGCCTGAAGTCTGTGTAACGGTTGCCATCCATCAGATGTCCCCTGACACTTGTAGAGTCTTTGTTCCTCTCCTCCTACAATAGATCGTGAAGACCCAAGAACAGGCAGCGTTAGCAGTGTATTTAAGGCAGGCATCAATGAGTCAATTGTTTATACTTGGTATTATTTCCCATTTAATTTAAGTTTTAGAAATAAAATGAAGGCTCTGAGTCATCAAACTTTAACAGAGAAAAACGTGAAGTTGCCTCACTTTGTTTAACAACAGTTAGATGGAAGTCAAAATTACAGCTATAAATAGAAACATAGAAACATAGAAATTAGGTGCAGGAGTAGAGGCCATTCGGCCCTTCGAGCCTGCACCGCCATTCAATATGATCATGGCTGATCATCCAACTCAGTATCCCGTACCTGCCTTCTCTCCATACCCTCTGATCCCCTTAGCCATAAGGGCCACATCTAACTCCCTCTTGAATATAGCCAATGAACTGGCCTCGACTACCCTCTGCGGCAGAGAGTTCCAGAGATTCACCACTCTCCGTGTGAAAAAAGTTCTTCTCATCTTGGTTTTAAAGGATTTCCCCCTTATCCTTAAGCTGTGACCCCTTGTCCTGGACTTCCCCAACATCGGGAGCAATCTTCCTACATCTAGCCTGTCCAACCCCTTAAGAATTTTGTAAATGATCTAACCCTAACTGTAATTATATAAATTAAAGGTACAGAAGTGTGAAAACGCACAGCTCCAGATTCAGGGACAGTTTCTTCCCAGCTGTTATCTGGCAACTGAATCATCCTACCACAACCAGAGAGCAGTGCTGAACTACTATCTACCTCATTGGTGACCCTTGGACTATCCTTGATCGGACTTTGCTGGCTTTACCTTGCACTAAACGTTATTCCCTGTTCATGTATCTGTACACTGTGAACGGCTCGATTGTAATCATGTATTGTCTTTCTGCTGACTGGATAACACGCAACAAAAGCTTTTCACTGTACCTCGGTACACATGACAATAAACTAAACTAACTGACTAACTGCACAACAGCAAGATGACCTGTGTGGGAAGGAACTGCAGACCCTGGTTTAAACCGAAGACAGACACAAAATGCTGGAGTGACTCAGCGGGACAGGCAGCATCCCTGGAGAGAAGGAACGGGTGACATTTTGGGTCAGACTAGCAAGACAGCCTTCCAGTCAGTGTGTTTAGAACGGAATATTTGATCTATGTGTGCCCCAACCATAGATGGGCGCACATCAGGAAATTGGGTGTGGAAGACAGATTGGCTGTAGAATTTTATATCCACCAAAATGAATGGACAAACAGACCCTGTGCCCCCATGGACATCTGCTCTCTGGACCCAAATTGTCAAATCTCCACTAATACAGTCAAAAAACAAACTGCCGGAAGTCAGCTAGCAGGTCAGGCAGTATCTGATGAGATAATGGACATACGATAGAGAGAGGAAGAGAACTTCCTCAAAATAAGCATAGTAGAAAGGCCTCAACCCAACGGCATCTGTCCATTCCCTCCACAAACAGACGCTGCCTGAGTTCCTCCAGCACTTGGTGTTTTGCTCAAGATTCCAGCATCTGCAGTTTCTTGTGTCTTCTCTAATGCAGCCACCATAAATCTAATTGTGTGTGAAGAGAAAGCACAAGAAACGTATCACTAACTAGTCAACTCCGGCCCGTGCAGATCTTCTCAAATTTAAATTTAATGTGTAAATTTCTGAAGGTGTTTTTTTATTTTGAAGCGTATGTTGCAAGCAGAAGCCTCCAGGTGGGGCACCCCAGGGCAATGCTGACGACAGGAACTGTACCACAGTGACTGACTGAAGTGACCAATTCTGCAACCACTGACCGTCAACCGTCACTGACCGACCAGAAAGATGTGATATAGAAGATGGCCGGACACGAGGAAGAAGAAGATTTGAAGAGTATTCTAGAGGAACGTGTTTCTAGCTTCAGGTTCCTGGGAGTCAACATGTCCGATGACCTCTCTTGGACCCACAATACCTCAACTCTAATCAAGCAGGCTCACCAGCGTCTCTTCTTCCTGAGGAGACTGAAGAAGGTCCATCTGTCTCCTCAGATCCTGGTGAACTTCTACCGCTGCACCATCGAGAGCATTATAGAAACATAGAAACATAGAAATTAGGTGCAGGAGTAGGCCATTCGGCCCTTCGAGCCTGCACCGCCATTCAATATGATCATGGTTGATCATCCAACTCAGTATCCCGTACCTGCCTTCTCTCCATACCCCCTGATCCCCTTAGCCACAAGGGCCACATCTAACTCCCTCTTAAATATAGCCAATGAACTGGCCTCAACTACCCTCTGTGGCAGAGAGTTCCAGAGATTCACCACTCTCTGCGTGAAAAAAGTTCTTCTCATCTCGGTTTTAAAGGATTTCCCCTTTATCCTTAAGCTGTGACCCCTTGTCCTGGACTTCCCTAACATCGGGAACAATCTTCCTGCATCTAGCCTGTCCAACCCCTTAAGAATTTTGTAAGTTTCTATAAGATCCCCTCTCAATCTTCTAAATTCTAGAGAGTATAAACCAAGTCTATCCAGTCTTTCTTCATAAGACAGTCCTGACATCCCAGGAATCAGTCTGGTGAACCGTCTCTGCACTCCCTCTATGGCAATAATGTCCTTCCTCAGATTAGGAGACCA
>NC_073397.1:37722600-37820823 GCF_028641065.1 Leucoraja erinaceus
GTGATATCTCATTAAAACATGATTCCAATTAGTTGCAAGCAATTTCTGAATAATTAATGACTGATACGTACAAATAAAATCTCTGCAAAATCCTCTTCATTTTGTTTCAATTTGCCTGGAGAGAGGGAATGGGTGATGTTTCTTCTTCAGAAGGGTCCTGACCCAAAACGTCACCCATTCCTTCTCTCCAGAGATGCTGCCTGTCCCGCTGAGTTACTCCTGCTTTTTGTGTCTATGTTTGGTTTAAAACAGTGTCTACAGTTCCTTCGTACACATGTTTAATATGCTCCCCCTTGTAGACAACCTTTCTCTGTCAGAGAGGCAGGAACAGGCTACTGAATGTGGATGATCAGCCATGATCACAGTGAATGGCGGTGCTGGTTCAAAGGGCCAAATGGCCTATTCCTGCACCTATTGTCTATAACACATATTGGATGTCCATTCATATCATCAGAACCTTATTCCAAGGGTAGAAATGTCCAAGACTAAAGGGTGAGAGCAGTAAAGTTTAAAGGAGACATGTGGGGCAAGTTTGATTCAGAGGGTGGTGGGTGCCTGGGGTGGTGGTGGAGGCAGGTGCCATAGAGGGAGTTTTAGATAGGTAGATGGATCTGCTGGGAATGGAGGGATATGGATCATGTGCAGGCTGATGAGATTAATGGTGTCATGTCTGGTACAGCATTGTGGGCTGAAGGGCCTGTTGCAGCGCTGTACTGTTCTATGTTCTAGCTCTGACTCTGGGCACTGTTGCTGGAATGCTGGATTTACTCGTGTTCCATGGACATTGTCATCATCATCACCTGAACATTTATGTGTGTTATGGATAGTTATCTGTCTGACATTCACCGATCTTTGTTGTGGCTGGAACATCGTGGAACAACAAGATAAAACTTTCCACTTAGATACAAGACACAGAAATTGTGCCAGGTATTATCACATGGTGCATCAGGACCAATGATCATCGCATGTAACAGAGGTATAAGGTTGCCTCTCCTCTTTACAATGCCATTCCACACCATCAACCCAAGATCACAAACTGACTGACCTGTCAACACTTCAGACAAATACAATGATGGGGAACAGTTTAGAGGGATGTGGACCTAATGCAGCCACATGGGACTAGCATAGATGGGGCAATTTGGTCAGCGTGGATAAGTTGAGCCGAAGGGCCATTCTCAATACTGTACGACTCTGTGACATCAAGAAAAATGGTTAAAAGGTAATTTTAAAAAAATGTTAAAACACTTATTAATTGACCTGAAAAATAATGTTTTGATCACTGACAAATCACATGAAACATAAGGAATAGGAGCAGAATTAGGCCATTCGGTCCATCAGGTCTACTCTACCATTCAATCATGGCTGATCTATCTCTCCCTCCCTCCTAACCCCATTCTCCTGCCTTCTCCCCTTAACCTCTGACACCCGCAGTAATGAAGAATCTATCTATCTCTGCCTTAAAACCACAGTGATGGCAAAATGAAACGTCGATAGCTGGAATCATAATCGCAGTGCAAGTGTAATGAGTTTAAACAACGAAACATACAGAACACCACCAACAATAACTTAACATGTTGCTGCTGTCTCCACGGAAACCACCCCCAGGACTCACCACTCAACAACAGCCCACTCAGAGCGAAAAATCTCAAGGGCATTCCTTTCATCAAGTAAGGAATAAATTGAACTATTATCTCAAAAGCTAACTGAAAAATATCCGCCAAAATATGGGGTGCATTGCAACTCAAAGCTCACTGTAGAATTCGAGATGATCATTTATTTAGCCAGAGGGTGGTGAATCTGTGGAATTCATTGCCACACACAAAGAAATGCTGCCTTTCCCGCTGAGTCTGAACGAGAATGCATTTCGTTGTCTCTGTACTGTACACTGACAACGACAATTAAAATTGAATCTGAATCTGAATCTGAGTGTGGAGGAAAAGTCAATGGATATTTTTAAGGCGGAGATTGACTGAGATTAGTGCGGGTGTCAGGGGTTATGGGAAGAAGGCAGGAGAATGGGAATGAGAGGGAAATATAGATCAGCCATGACTGAATATCGGAGTGGACTTGATGGTTTAATTCTGCTCCGAGAACTTATGAAACTGCACCAGAGATTGTTTTACTGTGTGCATTGTATACCATGCATGCAGTATAGTGAATGCAGTGTAAGGTCGTAAGGAATTGGAGCAGAATTAGACCATTCGGCCCATCAAATCTACGGCCAATCTATCTCTCCCTCCTGCCTTCTCCCCGTTGCCTCTGACACCCATCTAAACGTGTAGGCTTTGGCCTGATGTGCTGAGGATCTTTGTGGAAATGCCTTACATTGATGAGCAGTGGTGGCATTCCATCCTGCCTCCTCACTGCAAGTGTCACTCACAGCCTCCACTGTGGTCACCCGGGAGATTCTGGTCACTGATTTCGTCACGATGCCTTCTGTGCCGACAACTTCCAGAACTCCAAACTCATTCAGTCGGAACTTTAGAGAAAAACAAAGCATCTGTGAAAATAATTAAAGCACCAACGAGGAAACAATCACTTGTACAGGAGGAACTAATTAAGTAAGTTAATGGTGGAATATTCTTATATTAAATTCTTTGCTTTCATCGGCCTGGGCATTCATAAGTTCATGATTCAGTCACAAAAGTTCAACTCCGCGGGACAGGCAGCATCTCTGCAGAGAAGGAATGGGTGACGTTTCGGGTTGAGACCCATCTTCAGAATGAGTGATTCTGCTGCGGTAAAGGAAGCAGGTATGATAGTGGTGTGTAAGAGGCTTTGAGATAGGCTCATTGAAGTGCAGGGAATGGAGGGATATGGACCACCTGCAGGAAAATTAGATAATTTTAACTTGGCATCGTGTTACGGCATGGACATTGTGGGTCGAAGGGCCTGTTCCTGTGCTGTACTGATCTTGGTTCTACGCAGCATATTTGGGAACAGAAGGACATTGAGAAGGAAGCACTGACCTTCAGGTTGCTCCCAGGCAAGGTGGCAATGCCATCTTTCCACTCCAGGACGCTGACCACGTCACAGTTGTGCGTGCCGCTGATCTGAGGGCTGATGGTTGCAGTCGCCGGCACTGGGCTGTCCGACGGCTCAGCTTTGACCGGCAGAGAAATGGTCTGGCTTTCTCTGGAGAAACTCCGAGGTTTTCGAAGATTCGCTGCTGCATGAAATGAGTTTATAATTGAAGAAAAATAAAATCTCTCAACATGCTGATTAATGTATCCTGCTGACCACACGTTTACATTGTTTCCAATTTATAAAACAAAACTGCTACAATCATGACGATTAATTAGTTGTAAAGATATTGTAAACGTCAACTAATAACATCAGTGGTCAACTTTCCATTCCAGTTACGACAATGGTCAGCTGTAAAGTATACATTGTTAATTTGCTAACAAAACAAATTTAAATAGTTCCATCACCCAATGCCTAGATATGTTTTGCCCTGACCCTTGGATTCCAACATTGATGTGACCGGTAGATTGAACATATGGGGTGTCAGGCCTAAACTGTTAAGTCAACATTATCTCAACAACTCTGAAGAAGAGTCTCGACCCGAAACGTTGCCTATTTCCTTCGCTCCACAGATGCTGCCTAACCCGCTGAGTTTCTCCAGCAATTTTGTCTACGCTCTCCATGAGATAGATGTACTTTACATTTCTCATTGTATCTATATTTGTAACAGTCCATTGTCAGATACATGGATAAGAAAGGTTTAGAGGGATACGTGCCAAGCATAGACAGCTGGGACCAGCTTGGATGGGGCACCTTAGACGGCATGGATGAGTTGGGTCAAAGGGTCTGTTTCGCTGCTGAATGACTCTGTGACTTGGGTCTCACAAACAGTAAGGATTCAGTTGCAAATTGGTCAAGTTACTGGAGGAAGAACCAAACTGCTGAAAGAACTCAGCGAGTCCCACAGCATCTGTGGAGGCAGCATGGTTGAAGTTCCGGGTGCACTGCAACTTCTATTCCTGGTTTTATTCTATTTTAAATATTTTATTTGATTGCTTTTAATTTTGTAATTATTTTATCTGAATAATCTAATAATCGTTTTACATCTAAATGTCATTTTATATGTGTTTCTTTCCAATGCTTTTAATGTTTTATGTAAAGCACTTTGAATTACCTTGTTGTTGAAAGGTGTAATACAAATAAACGCCTTGCCTTGCCTTGCAGACCCTTCACTGGACCAGCCTGTGCCCTGCACTGATGACCCAGAAACATACACATACAGGTAGGTGCCCATTGGACGTACCTGGAATAATGAAGGCTTTGGTTGGCAGGTGGGTGGTCTGAGTGAGACTGTTGCCAGTTACCTCGTGTAGACTACCTTGACTGGGTGGTCTTGCATCGCTGGGCAGGTCTTCCAATCCCACTCCGCTGTTCATTCTAAATACGATTACCTCTGATTGCCACTGAACCTAAGTGCAAAGTTTGGTATATTCAATAGTTAATCCCACTCATAGTCGCAAAGTAAGGATTCATACGTTCCTAAATTCTAGGAGCAGAATTGGGCCATTCGGCCCATCAAATCTACCCCACCATTCAATCATGGCTGAGCTATCCTCTATCTATCTTTCCCTCTCAATCCCCATTCTCCTGCCTTCTCCCCACAACCCCTGACACCCTTACTAATCAAGAATCTGTCAATCTCTGCCTTACAAAAATCCATTGACTAGGTCTCCACAGCTGTCCGTGTGACTTCATTTAAAGTTTACTCAAATGTGCGTTTCAAGTTTTTAAAGGTATTGCATCAATAGATTTCAAAAGTTCCAAAGAACAAGCGTGACAAGGGTCGTGCCTCTCGGTATATACCCCGCCTTCGTGTAAAAGTTAGGGGTAATGTAACTAAGTTTTGATTGCTGACTTATCAACACTAATGAGGAGTGAACTTAAAAAAACAATGTGAGAATATATTCAGAATTTCTTACCTTTCCTTTTGCAAGAAAACGTTACGTAAAAGGGTTTCCAAGGATGTCTCGTATCACATTGGAACTTCTGTCACATGCTCCTTCTCTTTGGCTGGAGGTCTCCTGCACTCGTTGATGGAGCCCTCACCCATATCTATCTTTATTATCAAACCCTTCCCACCAGGATCAATCATTCCATTTCCTTACCCTCCGCTGCAGTCAAATGATATCCTATAACTCCATCAAAGTGGACAACCCCTTCTTATTTGTAAGTTCCATCCACATAGCTTCACAGGACAATTCCTCAATAATATGCGCTTTTAGCAGCGCCCAAATGTTCTCCCAAATCAGAAACACAACTCCCCCTCCTCTCCTATCTCCACCTATACTGTATCTGGACCCCAGAACATTGAGCTGCCAGTCCTGAGCAAACCTCGCCCTTCACCATGTACCAATCCATGCCATGAGTTCACCTGCTGGACTTTTCCACCACAATAAATGTAAATTATTCTATCATTCCTTCCTAACTCACTGCCTTGCCTCTTTCTAGTGGGCTGGTTCACCACAGGAACTCCATCTTTCTCAACTATACAATGCTCTTCCCGCATTTCAAAGTGAATAGGTGTATTTGTAGTTTACCAGCTATTTTCTCGCACATCAACTACCCTAGCATCCTGCACATGTTACTACAAATGTGAGTTATCCACCTTGTGGCAAAAACAGGAAGGCAGATTATTATCTGAATGGTGTCAAGTTGGGAAAAGGGGAAGTACAATGAGACCTGGGGGTCCTTGTTCATCAGTCACTGAAAAGAAGCATGTAGGTACAGCAGGCAGTGAAGAAAGCAAATGGCATGTTGGTCTTCATAGCAAGAGTCGAGTCGCGTATAGGAGCAAAGAGGTCCTTCTGCAGTTGTATGGGGCCTTAGTGAGACCACACCTGGAGTAATGTGTGCAGTTTTGGTCCCCAAATTTGAGGAAGGACATTCTTGCTATTGTGGGAGTGCAACATAGGTTCACGAGGTTAATTCCCAGGATGGCGGGACTGTCATATGTTGATAGAATGGAGCGACTGGGCTTGTATAGACTGGAATTTAGGATGAGAGGGGATCTTATTGAAACATATAAGATTGTTAAGGGATTGGACACGCTAGAGGCAGGAAACATGTTCCCGATGTTGGGGGACTCCAGAACCAGGGGCCACAGTTTGAGAATAAGTGGTAGGCCATTTAGAACGGAGACGAGGAAAAACATTTTCACCCAGAGAACTGTGAATCTGTGGAATTTGCTGCCTCAGAAGGCAGTGGAGGCCAATTCTCTGGATGCTTTCAAGAGAGAGTTAGATTGAGCACACGAGCACACACACACACACACACTGGAGAAACTGTGTAGAATTGTGTAGAATTGTTCTTTTTTTTGTTGAATATTTCCATTTAATCCACAACTATGACCTTTGGCTTCCACTCAACAATTTAAAACTTTAATCAACTTTAAACCGCAAGCCCTGTCCCCAATTCCTTTGAGCAGCTGCTGCAGGTAATAAGTGAGTGACTATCCCAGAGACGTGGTGTTCTGAGACCCAGTGGGTCCAAGCCAACCACAATTCATTACTGACATTTAATTGCCATTCTTCCACCACATTTCATCTGCTTGAACCTTTCTCTTGGACAGATTTTCCCTGTTTCGCTGCTGCTTTGCTCTGATAGTCCTAACCATGTAGCATGGAAACAGGCCCTTTGGCCCAACACATCTTTATTCACCAATATGCTCCATCTATACTAGTCCCATTTGCCCATGTTACCTCATATCCGTCTAAACCTTTCCCATCCATGTACTTATCCAAATGCATTTTATATGTTGTTATTGTGCCTGCCAAAACTGCTTCCTCTGGCACCTCGTTCCATATACCCACCACCATCTGTGTGGGAAAGTCACCCCTGAGGTTTCTATGTTTAAGAAAGAAACCTCTGGAAATTGCTGGAAAAATCAAAGGTAGACAAAAAAGCTGGAGAATCTCAGCGGGTGAGGCAGCATCTATGGAGCAAAGGAATAGGCAACGTTTCGGGTCAAGACCCTTCTTCAGACTGAAGGGTCTCGACCCGAAACGTCACCTATTCCTTCGCTCCATAGATGCTGCCTCAACTGCTGAAGTTCTCCAGCTTTTTTGCCTACCCAAGCTTTCTATTAAATCTTTTCCCTCTCACCTTAAATCTGTGCCCTCTAATTCTTGACTCCTCTACCCTGGGAAAAGACTCATTAACCCTATCTTTCCACTCATGATTTAATACCCCTCCATAAATAACATCTCAGGTACCTGCATTGCAAGGAGTAAAGTCCTAGCCTAGTTGGGCTGAAGGGCCTATTTCTGTGCTGTATCACTCCATGACTGTCTAATCTTCTGTGAAATATACTTCAAAGTAAACTGCCCTCTCTTGATTGGTTTACTTAAGCCTTTTATTTACCTAAGAGACATTCCCTCTGCCTATCTCAATTGCTTAATAATAAATTACTGCCACATTCAACCATTCTCTGGGGAAATGTAAGACTTCAATTTGAACTTCATAGGCTAATAAATATATTCAATTATAAAATAGCAACTTTCAATAATATTATAACATTCTAATATTTCATTACCCACTCATTTGACGAATCTTATCCATTTTATGTTTTAATCCATATTTTTCACTGCACGTTGCAGACATGTACTAAATGTGCCATATACAGGCTTTCGTGTACATTAAAGTATACCTTGAAAATATAAAGCATTCTTCAATAAATAATTTATATTTATCAGAACGATTGATAAGAGTATTATCTACCCCAGCGTTATTAACAATTCAACACAAAATAATATGAACTAACTGTGGTTTCAACCTTGCATTCGCGCGATCCAAATTATCACAGGCAAGATGTCCATTCACCGTGCGGTGGATTTCTGTCTCATTCATTCAGGATTGTCATTTCTCCTTTATTGACTGATAAAAGCATACAAGAGATATAATTTCTTACCAAAATGGCGGTGCTGTCGGGCAGGCAGGGGCTGGCTACAGTGATATTAACTGGGAAACATGTATTTCACTTGGCTTCATGTACATGAAGGATGCGCCGCCAGCCAAGCTCTGAACGGTCGGTGTCCCCAATTCACGACAGGAGACGCATCAAGCGAAAAGTCACCAGCAACGAAGAAGGAATCCAAATGACGGATCGACACCGCATCCTCCTCGGGCAGCGCTGAATGAGATGCCTGCGGTGCAAACACCCGTTTCTGGACCAGATGCAGATAGATATATGCTTATTTATGGTTAAAATAATGACGTCGCGATGCAGAGATGCATTGATTGAGAGGGAGAGACAGGCAGGCGTTGCTGACTTGGATGGGTGGATGCAGGTGCTGCTTTTTAAAATAAACGAGTATGTGATCTTCGTTTGCTTGCTGAAAATGATGAGGTTTCTTGCCAATGTAATGCTGACTGTCGTCCAGCCTGTGTGACCAGGCGCTAGCGGTGCGCATGTGTACCGCTCCCACTGCCCCTTACTACACACACTTCTGTATTTTGGACAAGTTTACTGCTTTCACCATTATTGCGTTTGCTTTTTAAAGCTTGATTTGGCCTGGCGTGAGGATACCGTTGCATCCTTTGTCGTGGATGCATCATACTTTGATTATCTAATACTCGACTTTGTATGTGTAGGAAAGAACTGCAGATGCTGGTTTAAATCAGATAAGACACAAAATGCTGGAGTAACTCAGCGGGACAGGCAGCATCCCTGGAGGGAAGGAATGGGTGATTTTCCAATTTTGTGGCATATTAAGGTTCGAGCAAAGCTTCGAACCCCTCACTTGTATCCACCCATAGCTGGGTGACGTCTGAAGGGTCTCGACCCAAAACATCACCCATTCCTTCTCTCCAGAGATGTTGCCTGCCCTGCTGAGTTATTCCAGCATTTTGTGTCTACCTTCCACCCATTACTCGCCAGGCTTTGTCCGACACCCCATCTCTTCCAGCTTCTCAATCAATCTGAAGGGTCCCGCTTCATAACATCACCGGTTCATATCCTCCAGAGATGCCGACTGACCTGTTACTCCAGCACTTTATTTTATTTTTAAAACTTTCGTCTTCCAGTGTCAATATTCACCCTCCTCTGCTCCTGCCATAGGAACAAAGCTCACACTACAAACTTTCAGCTTTGGGTCCTGAATGATTAACGCGCAGCGAAAATGTTGCATACGAATGAATTAACACAAGCTACTTGCACAGTAACTGAGAATGTATCCAACTCGGTGGATTGGGTTCAATCCCTGATATACACAGCTAATAAGTCATCTGCATCTGCGCAGATAACTGCTATCTAATACAACAGATTACATAAAATGTAATACATATTGCAATTTAATATTCCCAAGTATCTTAATCTTCTTAAAACCCAAGAGAATTGCACAGAACCCAGTCAACTTGGATTACTGGGCAACTTTACATAATTTTACTTCAAAACAAAATGCAAGAGTTCATTTTTGTTACCACCCTAACATTTACAAATTAAAATATCCGTTGAGTATTGGTTTTGTTTTAGTTTATTGCCAGTAATAGGTTTCTGCACACTAAATGCACTTCTCCAGCTAATTGGAATAAATAAAAATAATAATCCCGAGCAGAAATGTTTACATTTTCTTTATTTGGATTATATTTGCTGCAATCTATAGCTTCTCAATGAATGTTCAGAGTGAAAATGCCAGATGCAATCTGGCAGAAACCCACAGCAATCTCTGCTTCATCAAATGCACCCCATTGCAGGATACACTGGAACTGGCCAAAGAGCTGGAAGAACTAAGCATGTCAGGCAGCATCTACAAACACTGAACCTCCACACCCTGCTCAGTTCCTCTTGCACTGATATTTTTGAAGATTCCAACATCAGTAGTTTCTTGTGTCTACATTACACTTGATTTATTGGCGATTAACTAGTCACCTGGAAGTTTGACAAATTCAATCCAGCAAAGTACTACCCCTTCAACGTACAGGCTAGTCTACTGTGGAGATATCCAAAGTATTTTGGAGATGTAGAGAAAGGTGGACATCTCAGCAAATTATGTAATAAATAATTTTCCCACCACTTGAAATTAAATCTGCACAAAACCGTTATACATTTGATGCATAAAGGGGAGGTCATTTAAGACTGAGGTGCGAAAAAACTTTTTCACCCAGAGAGTTGTGAATGTATGGAATTCCCTGCCAGAGGGCAGTGGAGGCCAAGTCACTGGATGGATTTAAGAGAGTTAGATAGAGGTATTGATAGGGGATGATCAGCCATGATCACAATGAATGGCGGTGCTGGCTCGAAGGGCCGAATGGCCTCCTCCTGTACCTATTTTCTATGTTTCTATGCTGCTTTTACAGAAGCAATGACAAACATATGCAGAAACTCATCACAAGATTAGCAGATACTTTCTACATTTTGTTTTGTTCAAATGTCACGCGTACGCAGAATCTTTTTGTACAAAATCTTAAAACAGAATTGTAGCCTTTGCACAATGTGATCTTGTTTAAAACAAGATAGTCTTATTTTCAAAAAGTTTGTAATGCATTTATTATAGACAAAGCAGTGTAGTCAAGAAATAAATTTACAAAAGTTGCAATAAAATATTTTATTGAAACCATGCATATTTCAAATATGTACCAGGTGTAAAAAAATCCATGCATCTGTAAATGCTGGGCTGCACAAAGATCATCAACCTAGATCACCACAGATTACTTACTCATTATGTGGAAGGTCATGCATATTTGATTGCGTATCATACAAAATGTGCAGTATTTTAAGTCACTGGCCTACAAAGCTCTATTCAGCTGCATGTAAGCTTGACAAGGAAGCATCATTAGTATGTACGGCAACACAATATATACACCAACCGCCACAACATGTAGATTTTGAAATTGGGCATTTCAGGGATAATTACACAATTACAACCCCTCTCCATACAAGTATTCCTTTGCTTTTTTTTCCCCCCCATAAAGGTAATACCAGGGAGTTTAACTGGGTCATTTGAGTGTGTGGGAGTTCAATAACATTGGTTGTAATTTGAAAAGTAGATTTGTGGCACTAAAATAAAGTGTGACTATCACAGAGTTCTGTGGCAGCTCTTCATGCACAAGACTTTGTGCAGCATTCAAGCAATCAAATGGGGAAATTAAAAAAAAAAAAACTATCCTCAAATAGCACATTGTTTTCTTTAGCTTTAGTATTTGGGGGCAGGGGGAAACAACTGCTATACTTGCACTTATTGCTTAACAATTTAGTGACCAGATGGTTTATATACAATTATCCCTATACTGCAATCTACACTAGAAAGAAAAACACCAGTTTGGAAAAGTCTGGAGTCTCAAAGTTACATTTACATGTACAGCTACAGTAAGGAAGAACTTCCAACAGACTTCAGTCAGGTGAAGTAGGTTGCTACTCCTTGGAACCAGACCTAGATCTAGACATTGACCTAGACATTGATCTACGAGAGTTGGATGGAGACAAGTTCTCAGATTTTGGTTTGGATTTCACAGGTGACACAGGAACAGATGCTTCCCGTGACCTCGAGCGGGACTTTGAACGGGAACGAGATATCGATTTATTTTCACCATTACCATTAACTTGAGGGGACTTAGATCTGCTCTTTGACTTTTTATTCAAGTCAGATTTTGATTTACTTGGAGATGGGGAACGAGAGCCGTGATCAGACTTGACTTTGGAATTACTTCTTGACCTGGATTTCCGCTCAGGAGTCTTTGATTTGGATCTGGAATGCCCCTTGCCCCGAGATCTAGATTTAGAAAAGCAAAAAAAATGTTAAAAAGTGCTCCATTTCATATTTTGCACATTTTACAGATTTAATTTAGCAAGAATTACCAAATTGGTCTGTCATTCTATCTAAAGGTTTCTTACAACTAACAGATTTAAGATATAAAATGTAGTTTACTGTGTAATGATCAATTGCCTACATTTCAGCTGGTTCTCCGTTTGAAAAACTATCTCTGCTCGTGAACTGAAATAACCCCCTGGTCTTGCTTGCTGCATCTTTAAAAACTCATTCGCAAGCACACCAGTTGACTGCTATCTAGTAGCTCACTGAAGACATGCATTCACTTATTTAATAAACAACAAAATTCCCAAAAGCTCTTATTGTCAAAAAACATCCAACATAAAATCCTGACAAATAACAGGTACTGGGACAAAAGATACTCAGGAAGTTGATATAACCAAAATCAACACCTGTAGATAAGAGAGAAAGTTTGTCATTAAGTTTCAAATGATTAAACCACATGAACTGTTAACATTCTAATGTCCACATTGCTAGGAAGATCTGATCACACCCAAAGCAATCAGCTGATGAGCCCTGGCTAATCAGAGCAAGATCAAATCTATTTCCACATTCAACTCCCAGGATGAACCAAAAATAAGGTGCTACAATTTAAATTAAAAAGCACAAATGAGTAACTCCACTCAATATTAAAAGGAAGCGAAGATGTTAAAAGAATGGTGCTTAAAAATGTGGTTAATTTCTAAGAATCAACGGAGACCAGTGTCAGCACCAAAACAGATTGATGACCATGACATGAAATTAAGTGATTTTTCCAGAATTAAACAACCATCACAGGTTTTGGTTCGATTTCTCAATTCTAGTGTACTAGTGGTTACATTAATCAAGGACACAAAGATGTATGGACATTGATCCTTGCACCACCATTAATGGCCAACTCCACTGACAATTAAAGACAACTTCAACCTATTAAAAATAGAAGAATTATCCTCCTCTCACCACCATGCAGTTAAACACAAGGAACATGGAAAATAATTAATGTTATAGTGCAGATATTGCTTTGAACCTATATAAATAAAACAGAAATAAACAGAAAATGTAAGAAATACTTAGCAACACTTTTGTGGAGGGCAAGATAGAACAATGTAAACATTTTAGGAAGAGAACCTTTCATCTTCAATAGGAAGTTAGAAAACAGAAAAAAGAGAAAATGTAAATCTGATAGGATGAAGACCAACAGAAAATAGAAATGTTGAACAAGGAAATAAAGATTTGTTAACATCCTTCTACCTGGAGGTGGTGTAAATGGAGGGACAATTGACCAGAGCTCTCTGGCATTACCACACGTCTCCTACGTCACCAATTTCAACTCTTTGGAAGTTCTCTACTCCCACTTCAACGTTCTCCAAACCTACGTGACAATCTTCATCTACCACCTCCAAGATCCATGATAAACTCACTGCCTCAATCTGTTCCCATTTCAAACCCATTTCTTGATAATTATTCTTGTTTTGTCTTCCATCCATGAAATTTCAAGATGCCTGCTGCCACTTTGGCAGTATCCATTTCCCTGATCCCACCTCATTAACATTGATGTCCAATCCTTCTCCTCCAACCCTCAGCAAGTTCCCTCTGCCTCTTCCCTGAACAGAGGTCCACTCTTTCTCAGCCACAGGATTCCACGCAAGTACAATCTACGGCCATCTCTGTGAAACAATATTTGTACCAGTCATGCATATGGCACCCCCTTCACTTCTGTTCTGGTGGATATAATTAGATTGATTCTGCTTCTTGCTCCCATACATAACTCAAAACATTTTACCACTTTTGCTATAAATTCCAACACCATTCTCGTTATCACCTGAATATCTACGATTCCTACCCTTTTCAATTTATTTCTGCATCTCAGGGGATACGTTAGCAAACAATATCATAAACAAAAAGACATTTTCAGCTTCCCTAACTGCACTCCTACAATCCTGTTTGCTACATTGGATTCCTCAAATTTCTCCAACACCATTCTGATGATACTCTCCACACCTACACTCACGAGATATCTTCCTTTTCTCTTTCCCTCGACTCCATCCTAGGACCCAAGCAGTCTTTCCAGACGAGGCAGAGGTTCACCTGCACCTCCTCAATTGCATCCACTGTTCTAGGTGCCAACTGCTCTACATCAGTGAGATCAAGCGCAGGCTTGGCGACCATGTCGCCCAACACCTCCGCTCAGTTCGCATTAACCTAGCTAATCTCCCAGTGGCTCAGCACTTCAACTCCCCCTCCCATTCAGAATCCGACCTTTCTGTCCTGGGCCTCCTCCACGAGTCCCACTGCAAATTGGAGCAACAGCACCTCATATTTCACTTGGGTAGTTTACACCCCAGCGGTATGAACATTGACTTCTCCAATTTCAGGTAATCCTTGCTTTCTCCCTCTTCCCCTCCCCAGCTCTCTCACAGCCCACTGTCTCCGCCTCTTCCTTTCTCCTTCCCGCCCCCCAACATCAGTCTGAAGGGTCTCGACCCGAAACGTCACCTATTCCATCGCTCCATGGATGCTGCCTCACCCGCTGAGCTTCTCCAGCATTTGTCTACCTTCCTTTTCACTTAATCATGGGTCCCCTCACCCTAACCGGCATGGCTCTTGATAGCATTCCATTTTCTGCATTTTTCCCCAATTCACGAGATCGATCATTCGACTTACACTTCCTTAACAAGGTAGACCCAGAGATATCTATTATTCCTCTTTCAACATCAAGAGCCACGTCCCTCTATTGTTCATTCTTCCAACTCCACCATTTCCTTATGCAGCTGCAGGAAATTATGCCGAGCCACTAGATATTCAACTACGTTTAGTGTAAAAACAATACTTTATAAATGGTGGATTTTTAATAAAAATCTGTAAACCAAGATAATCTGCGACTGGGACGAATAAACCCATACCATTGCCATTTAATTTTTCCATGGAAAGTATGGATGGCAGTGACTCCCAGTCCAATGTGCGAGTGCTGCTGATGACCAACTGAATCTATTGTTTGTGAGCTGCATCAAACAAGGTGTAACCTCGGCAGAACACTAGCCCTAACCACAATTCAAACTATTTTAAATTGACAGATGCCACCCTGAATTTAAAAGTCATTTCAAGTTTAATATTGAGATGAGCTAAGTTTTCAGCATGAAAATGCATTTAAGTTATATCATGCAAATCAAAAAGGTCCAATGCTTGATAGCTCATCTCAGTGTTTAAATAGCAATCAAGAGGAATTTCTGGAACATTAAATCACATTGCTAAAAACCAACAATTCCCACGTGTTACATAATGTGCCCTCAAAGAACACAGTCTACCAAACAAAGCAACTCAATGTACTTACTGGGAACGTGACCGGCTCTTTGAGGCAGTGCCAGATCTGCTGCGGGTACTCCTACGACTTCTGCTACGAGAATGACGACGACTTCGAGACCTGGATCTGTGAATTAAGATACACTAAATAGTAAAAATGGTCATCAAAATAATGATAAAATTATTTTTTTGGATACTTTCCATTGAGATTTGCACATTGGGGTGACCATTGCACAGTAACATCTAGTTGGGATGATGGTTAGGCTAACAATTCCCTGGAGACTTCTAGCTATTTCCTAAACCAGATGCTAAGACAGGTGGACCACAATGGCTCGTGCTTATTCGGTGCTCTCACGGGCTATGGAAGTTGTAAATGGCCTTGTGCTCCATTCAAGGGATTATGTTTGTCAGTAGATGGCACAGTGAATGCCCCAATGCATTGAGTGTGGATATCAAGCAGCAACAAGAGTGTGTCTACAAGATTGTAAGAGATCAATCACCTGTCAATGCATACAAAAGAACTGCAGGTGCTGGTTTAAATCAAAAGTAGACACAAAATGCTGGAGTAACTCAGTGGGTCAGGCAGCATCTCTGGAGAGAAGGAATGGGTGACGTTTCAGGTCGGAAGGGTCTTGATATCTATGCAATAGGCGCATAAGGAAACTGCCTAAAACTCAAAAAGAAAGATATGTATGAATGCAACTTTATTGGCCTTAATAACATTATGTATGCGTAAGCATTACTGCCATACAAGAAAACCTGCATCTAATTTGGCTCGGACACAATGGGCCAGCCAAATGATCTAGGTCTACATTCTAGAGCTCACAGAAAACACTATAAAAAAGATGGGGAAATTTGATGTAGGCAATGTTAGTTTGAGGAGCAATTTACAATGGGCACGACCCTGCTTGTCATCTACCTTGGCTTCAATGAAAGGGGAAAACAAAGTCTTGGTATAAACAAATACAAAGACAGACAAGTGCAATCCCACCCTACCATCAATGAAGCATCACAGTCTGATAAACTGCAAAATCTCTGCAATGGGGATCAGAACACTTTATTTTGATTAGAAACAGGAGTCCCACCATACAAACACACCATCTGAACCATTTCTTCAATTTTCAATGTTCCAGAACAAATCCACTGCCTCCCTTCTACCTTCCATCTGGATAGACTCGGCTTGTACTCGCTAGAATTTAGAAGATTGAGGGGGGATCTTATAGAAACGTACAAAATTCTTAAGGGGTTGGACAGGCTAGATGCAAGAAGATTGTTCTCGATATTGGGGAAGTCCAAACAAGGGGTCACAGTTTAAGGATAAAGGTGAAATCTTTTAGGACTGAGATAAGAAAACCATTTTTTACACAGAGAGTGGTGAATCTCTGGAATTCTCTGCCACAGAATGTAGTTGAGGCCAGTTCATTGGCTATATTTAAGAGGGAGTTAGATGTGGCCCTTGTGGCTAAGGGGATCAGGGGATATGGAGAGAAAGCAGGTACAGGATACAGAGTTGGATGATCAGCCATGATCATATTGAATGGTGGTGCAGGCTCGAAGGGCCGAATGGCCTATTCCTGCACCTATTTTCTATGTTTCTACTTGTCAACACAATGATTAATATTTCGGTGCAATACTGCAGAACCTGAATAAAGCACATTTATGTCAAACCTATCCCAATTTACTTGGATGTACTTAATGGTATTAATCAAAGTGAAAGCCCTTTAGCATCCTGGTGAAGAAAACGTATTTTAATGCTAGAGTACTCAAAAGAAACATTGTTGTTTCTACATTTCTGAATAGAACCTCAGTGGGCTGGAGAGCATCTCTGGATAACATGGTTCTGTGATGTTTCAGGGAGAGACCCTTCCAAAGCTCAGCACATAAGATCATAACATCACCTATCCATGTTCTCCAGACATATCACCTAACTGTTGAGTTACTCTAGCACTTATTGTATTAACCTGGTTTCTAACTGAATGGAATCTGGTTGCTGAGTTTCCTAACAGTGCAAGATCTGAAGGGAGTGAATATTATACAAATTTCCCTTTTCCTCCAATGAACACATCTCCTCAATCTATGTTCCATCCAATCATAACACTGAAATTGTTAGATCCTTGTGCTACACATTGTACAAGCATAAAACCCCAACAAATATATTCTGCCCATTCACCCATCCCCTTTGCTGAGAATCTACTACAGCAGCTACCTCCAATAATGTATTGTAATTCATTCCCCTCTCCATCTACTGCACCCCTATCAACCAAACGGCAAAAATCTGAAATTAACACAAAAGACGCCAGAAAGTAAAATAAGGTCCAACAGCATCAGTAGAGAGAAAAATAATTAGATGTTTCAAATCAACTTTTCATCAAACAAGGAAAAGTTAGATATCAAACATATTTAAAGCCAGAGTGTTTAAGAAGGAACTGCAGATGCTTGAAAATCAAAGGTACACAAAAATGCTGGAGAAACTCAGCGGGTGCAGCAGCATCTATGGAGCGAAGGAGATGGGCAGCATTTCGGGCCGAAACCCTTCTTTAGACTGCCAGAGATGGAAAACAGATGATAATATGGAGGCTAAGCAAAACTAAATTGCAAGTGTTAACTGTGGCAGCTGAGAAGCTTGTTAATCACCAAATGATACTAATCAGCCATTATATCTAGGTATGTTACAAAGCCTACCTGAATCGTGGCTGAGAATCTGTCCCAGCCCCATGTGCGCGATGTTGGCGCTGTTTAGAGGGGGCGGGTTTAAAACGCGATTTTTACTAGGCTGTTGCAATCGAAAATGTTCAGCCTAGTAAATCATTAACGGAAAATCGCTGAAAGACCCCGTCGCAAAAGGTATTATTAGTTTTTATGGCCTTGTATAGAAACATAGAAATTAGGTGCAGGAGTAGGCCATTCGGCCCTTCGAGCCTGCACCGCCATTCAATATGATCATGGCTGATCATCCAACTCAGTATCCCGTACCTGCCTTCTCTCCATACCCCCTGATCCCCTTGGCCACAAGGGCCACATCTAACTCCCTCTTAAATATAGCCAATGAACTGGCCTCAACTACCCTCTGTGGCAGAGAGTTCCACAGATTCACCACTCTGTGTGAAAAAAGTTCTTCTCATCTCGGTTTTAAAGGATTTCCCCTTATCCTTAAGCTGTGATCCCTTGTCCTGGACTTCCCCAACATCGGGAACAATCTTCCTGCATCTAGCCTGTCCAAACCCTTAAGAATTTTGTAAGTTTCTATAAGATTCCCTCTCAATCTCCTAAATTCTAGAGAGTATAAAGCAAGTCTATCCAGTCTTTCTTCATAAGACAGTCCGGACATCCCAGGAATCAGTCTGGTGAACCGTCTCTGCACTCCCTCTATGGCAATAATGTCCTTCCTCAGATTTGGAGACCAAAACTGTACGCTATACTCCAGGTGTGGTCTCACCAAGACCCTGTACAACTGCAGTAGAACCTCCCTGCTCCTATAATCAAATTCTTTTAGCAATGAAAGCTAACATACCATTCGCTTTCTTTACTGCCTGCTGCACCTGCATGCCTATTCAATGACTGGTGTACCATGACACCCAGGTCTCGCTGCATCTCCCCCTTTCCCAATCGGCCACTAATAGTTATAGTAGTTTAAAAATCACTCTCTCAACCCGCGACCTCTCGCAGCCCCAGGGTTTTATAAAGCAAACAATTAAAGGTATGTACCTTATTTTTACATTAAAAGGGGCTTCTTAAGAACCCTGTATATAAAGTTTTCTATAGCGAATAGTTCATTTTGGGCTCTTTATATCCCGCAGTGTTTTTCTGGGCATTTGGGGGCACAAATCCATTGCAATGTGAACGTTCTAAACCAGCGCGTTCACAAGAACCCACTAGAAAGCCGATTTAAATTGACTTCACACTAAATTCCTTCCATTTGGCCTATAAATTGATGTAAATGAGATTTAAAAATCATGTTTTATTGTGAATTATTTGTGAATATTATTTGGTCACTTAGGCTATTTAAAAATGTTAATCATTTATTAAGAAATGGATAGATGTTTAGATCTAGTAATTGAAGTTTGAAATTAGCTACAATTGGGTAACTAACTAATTATATGCTTTAATTTCAGGTCCTCCAAGTAAGATTATTTTATATTTGTTTCAGAATGGTTCAATCTACGATAACTGAAAATTTCATTCAGTTCTCTTAATTTTTAAGAAGGTTATGGGTTTTTGACTGTCCTCGATCACAGCATTTTTGTTATGTCCATAGAAAATCAATAGGGAACAAGATGCTAATTTCGAGTATGAAAATGGCCATAACTTTTTTATTACTTGAGATATGAAAGTGAATTAGGTGTCAAATTAAACTTATTGTTATGCTTTATCTGATGGGATAAATTGCAGACTTGATTTTTTAAATCTCAAAATGTTGTAACATTGCTACTATATCTGATTAAACTACCTACTTCTCATCTTCCAGAATCCCTCACAATCCAGTTTTCCCCACCAACTTTCCTTACCCAGGAAAACTATAAATGCTAGAAACAAAAACAAAGTCATGGGAACACTTTGTTTTAGATAGTGATACTTCAAAACAAAGTTCAATGTTAGCATCTATTCTCTCTAAGCTGCAACTGTCAATTTCCCACTTTTTCTTCACAACTCAGTATGCGATCAAGCTGTAAAATCAGTTCTGAAACTACACGCTCACCGGGATCGACTGCCAGAGGAAGAGCGTCTATTACGGGGCCGGTCTTCAACCAATCGTATCTTTCTCGCATTGATTTCACTGCCATCCAGCTTGTCCAGAGCCCTCTTCATATCAGAGTAGGATCTGAATTCAATAACACCTTCATTCATACGCTGCTTATGAGCATCAGCATATGTCACTTCACCCGCTTGTCTCATGAAATCCTTCAAAGGAAAAAATAAACAAGTTAGTCAGAACAATGATCTTTAATGCCAATTTATTTTAAAGTTGTTTAAACAATTCAAAGCCTACTTTTAGATCTTGCCAGCTGCAACGACTTGAAAGATTTTCAACGATGAGCCTGAACTCAGTTCGGACAGGTGGCCCATATTTTTCTCTTCCATTTCTTCGATATCCATAACCACTGCTGCCTTGAGGTTCAGAAAGAAAATCAGTAACTACTCAATTAAAAATCTATCAAATTTTAAATGAGACAAAAGAAAATAGATCTGAATATTAAATAATCTTGTTAATAATTACATTTTCTATTTGTTTTTACACAATATTCTATAATTATGTACCATGCATGTCTGCATATGTTTTGGCAAAAATTAAAAACTAAATATTCCATTTATGTACTTACATTCTAGCAGATTTTAGAAGTTTGGTATAACACACATATGGTAACAGGCACTTAGTTCAGATTAACCAGATATGTCTAACCCTTGGCATCCTCATCACCCAGGGTCTAATGGCAAAGGCAGCTGTCGTCATGGCTTCCATTAGGTCAGCCAAACGCCAAAGGCTACATAATGTAAGGTAAAGCCAAGGTCAATCGGAACGGGCAGACATCTTATCCGCAATGGATTCTTTCAATTAAAAAATCAAGGTCTTATTAACAAGGTTTGGATGAACACTTTCATTGTAACAATTTAAATAATAAAACACCACTGGAATTTTTTAAGCGAATTTAAAAAGTAAACACAAGTCATGTTGAATAAATCACTCACTGCGACCGCCGCCGCCGCCGCCTCCACCTCCGCCGCCACCACCACCACCACCATAACCACCACCACCATAGCTGCCGTCACGGCGTGGTCCTCTCGCATGCTCAACTATTATACGCTCTCCACAGAGCTCCTTGCCGTTCTGCTCGTAAACTGCATCATCTGCATCACGTGAGTCTTCAAACTCAACAAATCCATATCTGTGGTAATTCAATAAAAATATCCATAAGTCATAGTAGCGGGTGTAGGGCATTCGGCCCATCAAGTCTACTCAGCCATTCAATCATGGTTCATCTATTTCACTAATCGCACTAATATTACTAATCTGTGCATGTCCCATGTGACCAGAAAAATACACCAACTTAAAAAGGACCATACTTGGCAATTGCTTCCAATAAAGGTTATGGCAGTAAGATTAGGTAAATTAAAACAGTGTAAAATAAAATTAAAGTTAAAAACATAGAACATAAAGGGGGCAAAATGCACGTGTCACTGTATTCCCATGGACAACGTTAACAGCAGAAAAAGTACTAGTCTTCTTTTAAATCGGTTGATTGTTAACATTAGATATGAAGATGCATTTGTGTACTGTGGATGAAGACGAAGATAAAAACTGTAAAATCCAAGTAAATAAAGCACATTTAAAAATCATTAAAATAACAAAGACTGCAGATGGTGGTCTTGTGCAGAAAACACTGCTGGAGGATATGGGGAGAAGGCAGGAACGGGGTACTGATTGGGGATGATCAGCTATGATAACATTGAATGGTGGTGTTGGCTCGAAGGGCTGAATGGCCTACTCGTGCATCTATTGTCTATTGTCTAACCCACTGGGTCAGGCAGCATCTGGAGAGGGAACTTCAAGTCTGAAGAAGGGTCCCAATCCAGAACATCACCGGTACACAAAAATGTTGGAGAAACTCAGCGGGTGCAGCAGCATCTATGGAGCGAAGGAAATAGGCAACGTTTCGGGCCGAAACCCTTCTCCAGAACATCACCTGTCCATTCCCCTCCACAAATGGTGCATGACCCGCCAATACCCTCCAGCATTTTTTGATCATTAAAATAATGAACATTATTCCAAAACACATGATTCAGCTCTCTGAAAGAAAATCACCAGATCTAATTTTCTGCTCTTTCCCCAACCCAATTATTTTCCAAATAATTATTCCCTTTTTGAGAAAATACAGATTTGTGATCCTTGGTGCATTTCACACCAAAAACAACTGGTATTTTCCATTGTATTTAAAATTGGTCACCAAAAGAGCAATCTCTCAATTTATTCTCCTTCGTGATTGTTATATTCCAGTTTATTGTTTGGAGGTATATTTAAGGCAACTTTAATTCCAAAATACAGATTCGAGGTCGTTTTTGACCGAGAGCACCAGGTTTTGCATGAACCGTCCGAATACTGCTGCTTTCGACAACCAGACGAGCACAATGAGCGATTGGTTAAAACACACAAACCACAACAGAATCGAAACCCTCTGCCAGACGTCCACGTGGAGATCCATCTATCTCCCAGCTCCGAGGATCTCCAGCCGAAGGGGGCAATTGTTGGGGGACAACAGGACTGGAAATCTCTGCCAACCCATGGAACAAGGACAGGTGGGACTGACTGACTGCGCTCCCCCCGCCCCGCACACGACTCCGGCCGGCGCTTCTCCTAATAAACCCCCCGGCGTGGGGAGGGAGAGACTTCCCCCCCATCCCCACCCTGTGGCCCCTACCCTCCTCTCTCTCCCCGCCCCGAGCCACCTTTCCCCCTCCGCCACGTCTCCATCGCCCAGCCCGAGCCCACTCGCCTCCTCCATCTTCCTCTCGCTCCTTCCACCTGGAGCCGCCATTTTCCCCGCTCCACGCGGCATTCTCCCCCCCGGCCGCCGCCCCTCTCCCTCCATCCTCCTCCCCACCCACCCGGGCCCAGGGACGCGTGGAGCAGGCCTGTGGCAACAATGGAGCGCCAGGCCCAGCCGCCGCTACTAGGCCCGGCCTGGGCCCCCCGCCGCCTACGCCAGGCCGGCCCGGCCACATCGCCACCCCGCCGACCCCCCCCTCCCCCCCCCCCCCTGGCCTCACCCGTTCTTCAGGTCCACTTCTAGCAGCTTCCCGTAGCCCTTGAAGAACCGTTCCAGGTCCTTCTCGCGTACTTGGTAGCTGAGCCTCCCGACGTAGACGCGCGGCATGGCGGCGGCTGCTGCTGCTCGGCGCCGACGGACGGACGGACGCCTTCCTCCCGCCACAGCGCGCCACACGTCGCGTCACCGTCTGCTGCGCACTACGTCACCGCTTGCTGCGTTCCAGTCGTCGCTTTGTGTGTTCTACGTCAGCGTGGCTCGCAAAGCACGTTGGTAGTTGTAGTCCGTTTTTGGATATCGTCGTCAACTGTCTTTATATCGTCTGTAGTCACTCAGATGGCGGGGAAGGATGATCTCATTAAGATGCACAAGATGAGGAGGGGCACGGATAAAGGTTTAGCTTTATTATTGTCACCTGTACCGAGGTGCAGTGAAATGCTTTGTTCTGCATGCTGTCCAAACAGACAACAGACAATAGGTGCAGGAGTAGAGGCCATTCGGCCCTTCGAGCCTGCACCACCATTCAATGTGATCATGGCTGATCATCCACAATCAGTACCCTGTTCCTGCCTTCTCCCCATATCCCCTGACTCCGCTATCTTTAAGACCCCTATCTAGCTCTCTCTTGAAAGCATCCAGAGAACCGGCCTCCACCGCCCTCTGAGGCAGAGAATTCCACAGACTCACAACTCTCTGAGAAAAAGTGTTTCCTCGTCTCCGTTCTAAATGGCTTACCCCTTATTCTTAAACTGTGGCTCCTGGTTCTGGACTCCCCCAACATCGGGAACATGTTTCCTGCCTCTAGTGTCCAAACCCTTAACAATCTTATATGTTTCAATAAGATCCCCTCTCATCTGTATGTAGCAAAGGGAATCTTTCGTAATTTTTCCTTTACTCATTTCCCCTTCTTTATATCTTTATACTCCCAATTTGTCAATCCTTCCCCCCCACAGATCAGACATACCACACATGGGCGGAAATCCCGAGGGGGTGGGGGAGACGCAGGGGGACACCCTCCCCCCCCCTTCCCCCCCCCCCCCCCGTGTTTTGAGAGGTGGGGGACAATCCCCCCCCCATGTTTCATGTCTTGAAACATATAAGAGTGTTTGGAAACGCTAGAGGCAGGAAACATGTTCCCGATGTTGGGGGAGTCCAGAACCAGGGGGTCACAGTTTAAGAATAAGGGATAAGCCATTTAGAACGGAGATGAGGAAACACTTTTTCACCCAGAGAGTAGTGAATCTGTGGAATTCTCTGCCTCAGAAGGCAGTGGAGGCCAATTCTCTGGATGCTTTCATGAGAGAGTTAGATAGAGCTCCTAAAGATAGCGGAGTCGGGATATGGGGAGAAGGCAGGAACGGGGTACTGATTGTGGATGATCAGCCATGATCACATTGAATGGCGGTGGGCTCGAAAGGCCGAATGGCCTACTCCTGCGCCTATTGTCTTTGGTCTATACCCTAGCTTATGGAAGGACCATTCAAAAGCCGGATAATGAAGCTGTTCCTGAGATAACAGAGGGAAAGAAGATCTTCCTAAGTGAACACTCCAAAGTATTTTTCTCAGGGTAGAGGATTCTAAAACTAGAGGGCATAGGCTGAAGGCGAGAAGGAGAGATTTAAGAGGGAACACATGGGCAACTTTTTAACTCAGACGATTGTCGGTATCTAGTATGAGCTGCCAGAGGAAGCTTTAGAAGTAAATATAATTTGGTGAATTAAAAGTCATTTGGACAGATATGTGGATAGGAAAGGTTTAGTGGGCTACAGGCCAAATGGGTATGCTAACTTGGTCCACATGGACAAGGTCGGCCAAAAAGATTGCTGCCATGCTGTACTGCGCTATTAATAAATAATTTACCTATAATCGTGATGAAAGTAACTTGTCTTTAAATCAAAACAGAATTTTAAATCGAAACAGAATTTGATTTACTAAAGCAATACAGCGCTTTCTGGAAATCTGTACAACAGAAATATTGAAGGACGCCCAAGGCTACACAGCATCCCTGGAAAAAGAAAACTTTGCATTTCAGAAAAATCTAATTTTTAACAGAACTTTACTTTTCAGTTCAGGGCGAGCTGTAAGGTGGCAGACGCAGCGAGAGATAGGCACAAGGAAGAGGTAATTAACTCATCTGCATTTTGGCAATCAAGAGATTGTCAATTCTAACAAAGTAAAATTCATGAATAAGAGATGAAGGAGAGAAGATTTTCACATAAACCTATTATCTGGCAAGATTAGGAAAGAAGGGCTGGATGGGATACAAGTATTGGTATGAGGAGTAATTTAATCGACATGTGGTAAGGGGGTAGACACAAAAAACCTGGAGTGACTCAGCGGGACAGGCAGCATCTCTGGAGATGGGTGACGTTTTCCATTCCTTCACGTCACCCATTCCTTCTCTCCAGAGATGCTGCCTGTACCACTCAGTTACTCCAGTCTATCTTTGGTTTAAGCCAGCATCTGAATTTCCTTCCTATACATTGTAAGAGGATAGATAGGAGGCATCTAGTCTTCTCAGCAGTAATTTCCATAACTGAGAAACATATTTAAGGTAATTGACTGAAGAGTGAATTGACAGAGGCTGAAGAATTGCCTAAAAGAGTGATGAAGGCAGAAGAATCGCCACAGGTACTGATATGTAGACGATCATAACCTACAACCCAATGGACTGAGAGCTCGGTCTGAATGGTATTGGTCTGACTGGCACTTATACCCGTGTGACTACAGTAGGCCAAATGACCTAAGCTGTAAACTTCTTTCATGCTATAGTTTAGAAAGATTATACCCAATGAAATACTTTAATTTCACAGAGACAAAAATTGATCAATTCCTCTTTTTAATAAGAGGGTGGTGAATCTGTGAAATTCATTGCCACTGGCGGCTGTGGAGGCCAAGTCATTGGGTATTTTTAAAGCAGAGATTGATAAATTCTTGATTAGTATGGGTGTCAAAAGTTACAGGGAGAAGGTTGGGGAAAGGGGTTGAGGGGGAAAGATAGATCAGCCACGATTGAATGGTGGAGTATACTCAATGGGTAGAATGACCTGATTCTGCTCCTATGACTTATGAACTTATGACATCAGATAAATATTTGCATTAGAAGGTTTTGACCAAAGATCTTAGGTTTTGACTAGGTGAATGGCAATTAAATAACCAAAATTTAATAGCATCACAGAAGAATAAAGGGAAACACTCATGCAATTATTTCAGCAAAAGATTTCTCTGGGTTGGAATATCCTTCCAGAAACTGTGGAATCAATAATGACAGTAAGATGGAAAATTGGGGACAGATGCAAAATAACCCTAAATTAAAGCACTTGGTGAGAAGCATTGCAAACAAATTGCTTCAATCTGTCCCATAAAATGCACACAATACAATTCTTTGATTCTACATCTTCCTTCTACTCCGGAATGAGCTGCAAAATGGCTGGCTTTTCCCTTGCTGCAGGTTGTACATAAAAAACCTGTCTCACAACCAAGTCCGTGCCAACATTTTAGTTTTTCTACCCCATTTATTTTAATAGTTCACAAACTTTCTTTCATCTTCTAGATTCTATTTGTACTGAACATGTGCTTCGGGAATTCAGGCTGCATTTTGGAAGACATGTTAATAATTTGGACTGAGTACTGAGTACGTGCTCCAAACAGTCTGTCCTTGTTTATCATGACTTCATTTCCAGGGAATTCCAGACTCTCCACTCACGGAGATGTGTTTTCCTGCTGGTGAGACCTTATTACCACCACCGTTGCCATTTCCTTTGGCATCTTCAATACTTCCCATTTACAATTCCACATGGCTAATTGAAATTTATTCTAATAAATTGGGACGTCTTCGAACCTCTTGCTTGCCTGTGAATTAATTAATGCAAAATGTAGAAGGAATATCAAATGATCACACGCACACACGTACACACACACATACACATCACATACACGTACACACACACACGTACACATCATATACACACACACACACACACACACACTCACATACACTCACACACACATTCACATACACACACACACACACGTACACACACACACACACGTACACACACACGTACACACACGTGTACACACACACACACACACACACATACATTCACATACACTCACACACACACATTCACATACACTTACACACACACATTCACATACAATTACACACACAAACACACACACACACACATATACACACACACACACATGGAAAATTCTTCATGCGTAAACGTGCCACACATCACAGATGTGGGCCGTCAAATGAACAGCATTAAGCCAGATGATTTCATGGTTAATGTTACTTTTATTCACATGTTCAGAACTTAACAAAGTGAGGTTCATCTAGATAAGTAGAGGTGAAGGAGAGAAGATAAACACAAAAAGCTTGAGTAACTCAGCGGGACAGGCAGCATCTCTGGAGAGAAGGAATGGGTGACATTTTGTGTCGAGACCCTTCTTCAGACGAAGGTGCAAAGTTCTTTCATAGAGATCTATATCCTTTATGATCAGCCATGATCACATTGAATGGAGGTGCTGGCTCGAAGGGCCAAATGGCCTACTCCTGCACCTATTGTCTATTGTCTATTAGCATCCGGGCCCAACGCTCAGGAGACCTGCCTTTTGAATGATTGTGTCCATTACTCTACCCTATTCTCAATGTTGTTAAAACTTTGTATAAAGGATGCGGTAGCAATGGAGAGAGTGCAGAAGAGATTCACTAAGAGGTTGCCTGGAATGGAGGTTTGTAATTGCAGACAGAGGATGGATAGGATGGGCTAATGCTAAGAGCAGCACAGTGGTGCAGCGGGTAGCACTGCTGCCTCACAGCGCCAGAGAACCTGTTTCGATCCTGACCTGGGCTGCCATCTTTGTGGAGTTTGCACGTTCTCCCTGTGACAGCATGCGTTCCATCCTGGTGCTCCGGTTTTCTCCAACATTCCCAAACACATGTGTGGCTAATTGGTCTCAGTAAATTGACCCTGGCATGGAGGTAAATGTAGAATCTGGTGGCGGGAAGGGGAGGGGGTGGTGAGAATAGGGATAAATTAAAATATGGGATTAAAACAGGCAGTTTGCATTAACAGATGACAATACATGAACATAGGCAGTGAACAAGGACTGGACTGGATCAGATCAGCCCAGCAGTGGTGGCCAATGATCAAGGAGCATGTTGACTGTCAAGGAATGAATACTGCCTGTCCCGCTGAGTTACTCCAGCATTTTGTGTCTACCTTGGATCTACAGGGAACGGAGGGATATGGATCACGTGCTGGCAGAGCAGATTAGTCTAACTTGGCATCGTGTTCAGCACGGACATTGTGGGCCGAAGGGCCTGTTCCTGCACTGTACTATCATATGGACATTTTATCAGTCCATGCTAGCAATCAGCAAGTTTCAAACAATTGGATAAATATGATTGTTGATGTAAAGATAAACTGTGGTCCCACAAACTGCAGATATGTTAGTCAAATGCAAATGCCAGAGTGTTGCCTGCAGAGTCTCACCTTGGATTTTGCTGTGATTGCTTCCACACCTTGGTAATGAGAGAATGCTCTCAGTCGGGCAGGCTGACTCACTTCCCACCCTCTACAGACCATGACCTCTCATTTGTAAACCAGACCAGAATCAATCAGCCCGCACTAACAAGTAAAATGCCAGCATTGTTGGGGTGTGTGGGGCCATGATTCAGGTGCAAATTGCTTACCTGTGGGGAGCTAGGAAATGGAAGGAATGCAGCCCCTAACTTCCCAGCTCTTGATGAAGAAAGAGCCCAGGTGCTAGTGGCTCACACATTCAAACCTCACCCTGCCTGGGGTGAGAGACATGCCTGCTCATAACTTAACCAAGGAGTTCCTCTACTCACTCGACTGATGGTTCAGGCAATGTGCAGGAGTTTTCTTTGCAAGAAAATATCCAGGCAGATTTTTTCTGGTGATTATGTGCCTTTGGGGCACCTCGTTTCCCCTTCTTACATTGACCAATTCTGTAATAGGTTGAGTGGACCTGTTGGCCCCATTGCACAGAGCCAGAGGCATTTCCTGATTGAACTGAACTGTTGCACATTTGATAGTTTATGCCAAGCTAAATGAGGTAGACCAATATGCTCTGTCACCTAATCAAGAGGCACCGATGGGATTTGAACAGTTTTAAAAAAGAAAAACAGAATTCTGAAATTTGAAGTTTTGTTTTTGTCAAAGCTTTGCAGTTTCCCAGGGTTGGCAAAGATGAAGCGAGGGCTGTTTGTGTTGCCTTGGCGCCCCGGCGAGCCCGTTCCATGGTTTCCACACTAGGTTTCAGGTCTTAAAATGGAGCATTTGGTATTTGGAGCAGACTGGAAACTCACCCATGACGAGTGGCGTTGCTGAAGGTGTGGAGTTGTTGAAGTGATATGACGAGTGGATTTGCTGCCTCACTGCACCAACCATCCTACTTTCATCCTGACCTTCGCTCCTGACTGCTGGAAGTCTCTGTATTCTCCCCAGAGCTCCGATTTCCTCCCACAACCCAGAGACACATGAGGACACAGAGTAACTCAGCGGGTCAGGCAGCATCTATGGAGCTAAGGAAATAGGCAACGTTTCGGGCCGAAACCCAGAAGGGTTTCGGCCCGAAAAGTTGCCTATTTCCTTAGCTCCATAGATTCTGCTGCACCATAACTCAGCGGGTCAGGCAGCATCTATGGAGAACATGGATAGGTGACGTTTCACAGAGTGCTGGAGTAACTCAGCGGGTCAGGCAGCATCTGTGGAGAACATGGATAGGTTGACGTTTCACAGAGTGCTGGAGTAACTCAGCGGGTCAGGCAGCATCTGTAGAGAACATGGATAAATGACGTTTCACAGAGTGCTGGAGTAACTCAGCGGGTCAGGCAGCATCTGTGGAGAACATGGATAGGTGACGTTTCACAAAGTGCTGGAGTAACTCAGTGGGTCAGGCAGCATCTGTGGAGAACATGGATAGGTGACGTTTCAGGCTAGGACACATTCTTCATACTCAGTCACCTATCCATGTTCTCCAGAGATGCTGCCTGACCCACTGAGTTACTCCAGCACTTTGTGAAACGTCACCTATCCATGTTCTCCAGAGATGCTGCCTGACCCACTGATTTATTCCAGCACTCTGTGTCCTCTTTTGTAAACCAGCATGAGCAGTTGCTGGTGTCTATCGGAGACCTGTGGGTTGGCGGATTAATTGGCCGCTGTGGATTGTCCCTTATGTGGGAGGAGGGGGAGAGATGCTGGTGTTAATGTGGGGATAAATGGATTGCACCCAAGGCCAACATGGACTCAATGGGCCAAATGGTCTTGAGATAAGGAAATGTGATGGGATGAACAGTAGTCCAGTCAAGCCTCAGCCAGCACAGCTATACTACATGGTCGTACAGTACAGTGAGTGTTGCAATTGGCTTGGATTCATTTGAATGCAGATGTGTGTGTGTGGTCATAGTTGTTGACACATGTCCTCATTTCAAAATTCCTTGTACCCTAACAGTGTAATAAAGCATTTTGTGATCTATTTTATCAATTTATATGACTAACTACTTAACTTTACCCGACATATGCCCTCATGAAACGCATTAGATGTGCTCCAACATTACAAAGGTGCAATTTGAATTCTTTGTTGCAGCAGACTTGTTAAAGTCAAGGTCAGGAATGTAGTAATATTGTGAGAAGTAGAAACAGTGACCTGCAGATGCTGGTTTACAGAGTAACTGGCCAGACCCGCTGAGTTACTCCAGCACTCTGTGTCTATCTTCAGTAGATCAGCTGAGATCAGATGCGGGTCAGATCCTGGCCACACACTCATCTCCCTGCTACCTTCAGGTAGAAGGTACAGGAGCCTGAAGACTGCAACAAACCAGGTTCAGGAATAGCTACTTCCCAACAGCCAACAACAAGACCCGGAGCGTGGCCTTGCATCGCCCGGCATGGCGTTAATGGCCGCAGGACAATTGCCATCGCCCACCGGGGGCTTTGACTCTGACATCGGGAGGGGAATGGGGAGTGCAGGGGAGAGATAAGTTTTTTTGCCTTCCATCACAGCGAGGAGGAGATGCGCTGTGATGAATGTCTGTGTAAATTGTGTTGTGTCTTGGGTCTTTTTTTTCTTGTGTGTGTGACTGCAGAAACAACATTTCATTTGAGCCTCTATGAGGTTCAAGTGACAAATAAATTGTATTGTGTATTGTGTTGTGTTCTGTGTGCTGAAGCAAAGCAAGAATTTCATTGTCCTATACAGGGTTGGGTTGGGATGCTGCGGTGACGGGGATCATCCGCCAGAGGGCGCCATGACCTACACAAGGGAAAGGGAAGCACAGGCCGGGCTATCGTTCGCTGTTTGTTGGGTGTAAACAAGAAGCTGGTGTGACGTGGGTGGGGGAGGGGTGGAGAGAGAGAGAGAGGGAACGTCGGGGTTACTTGGAGTACAAGAGAGCAGTTGCACTGACTCTAAACTTCCCTCAAAGTTGTTAAAGCTGCAATCCCTCCCTAGCCACCGTCCCTAAAATAAAGGGAGCTCAACATAATCATTTCCTGGATTATATCCACCAGTTATTGTTGCCAGGGGTTTCTGTGCTGCCTAGAGCAGCCCTCGCCCGGCCTGTCGCCTCTCCCCCTCATGTAGACAATAAGTGCAGGAGGAGGCCATTCAGCCCTTCGGGCCAACATCGCCATGCCATGTGATCATGGCTGATCATCCACAATCAGTACCCCATTCTTGCCTTCTCCCCATGTCCCTGGACTATCATTAAGAGCCCAATCTAACTCTCTCTTGAAAGCATCCAGAATAGAGAGGGGAGGTGAGAACAATCAGGGACGAATTTAGATGAAGAGAGGCCCTAAGCTATTTCACTTGTGAGCCCCCCCCCCTCCCAATCCCCCACCCCCACGACTAGAGGACCATGACCACCCGACAGTGACAGTGTGACACTTTTAGTCGCATGCACTTGTTAAGCACACATTTTGATTACTTTCCTTTCTACCATAGAGATATAACATCTATAATAGATTTAAATGATATTTCTATGGATTTACAGACCTTGGCTCACCAAAATTGTTCCCAATTGGGCTCCGCACCTCCTAAGGCCGGCCCTGGGTGAGGCCTCTGCTGAGCAAAGATCATAGAGCCATTCGGTATCTGAGAGGGGGACGTCAGGGGGACGGTGAACACATGGCAGGGATGGGGGTTGGGGCCGGAGGAAGGCAGGTGAGTGGACTGAGGCCGGGGTGATGTCTGGTGGAGGGGTGGTGGGTGGTCAGGGGGTTATGAGGACTGTAGTGTGGGTGGGGAAGAGCTGGGGTCACATGGTTTGAAGGAAATGGGGAAGACCCAGTGGAACAGCCACTGAGATGACCATGGTTGGGGGACTAGCACTAGGACCCAGCACAGTCAAACCCAGGGGAGTTGGAGTCTGCAGCGTGGAGACTTCAGGCCCGGTGCTGAGTCCAGGCTGCAGGTAAGGTGCAGGCTGTGGGCTGCGGGCTGCTGGAGGGCGGTGGAGTGGCCAGAGTCAGCGGAGAAAGAGTAGGAGGTCCCGGTGGGCGGATGATCGGTGAGGTTCGACGGGTCCAATGAGGTTGCGAGGTGAATAGGCCCCCCTAGATCTCGAGGCCCTAAGCTTAAGCTTGTCTAGCTTATACGTAAATACGGCCCTGAGGACAATAGGTGCAGGAGTAGACCATTCGGGGTATAGTCAGTCGGAACCCAAAGTAATTCACCTTCTGTTTCTTTTAAAGTTAGAGTTGAAACAATACAATGTACTGTAATTCTAAGCAGCAGGGCACACCGCCATCAATTTATATTGCGCTTAATTGCACAAAAATGCATGGGTTGTTATTTCAAAATTGCTGCAATTGTCCAGTCAAAGAAAGTCACCTGAGTTTTGTCAGAGTGAAGTTTAATTGTACCTGTTAGACCGAGGAGTCACCATCCAGCTCTTGAAAAATAAACCTTATTCCAACTTAACCTGGAAATCCTCCCATTAACATTCATTTAATACGCAAACCAGAGCATGGGGTAACAGCTCTGGAATGTTAAAGCTTTGAAAACCACAAGCTCGAGAGTCAAGAGAGTTATATGTCCCAACCTGGGAACAATCATATTCTAACTAGCGATAGACACCAAATGCTTGAGTAACTCAGCTGGACAGGAGGGTCGCACTGAAGAAGGGTCTCGAGCCAAACGTTACCCGTTCCTTCTCTCCAGAGATGCTGCCTGTCCCACTGAGTTACTCCAGCATTTTGTGTCTATCTTCGGTTTAAACCAGCATCTGCAATTCCTTCCTACAACATTCTTACCTGCTGCAGGTTAGCACGTCCACAAATACAATAACACAAACAATGTATAATAATGAACAAATAGAATACATTAATAATCATAAATCTAGGTAACAATAATAGTTTGTAGAACAATGCTCCAATGTTCTCTCGACTCTGGATCAGTTCCTGTGGGCTGGACGGTAGCCAATGTAACTCCACTTTTTAAGAAAGGAGGGAGAGAGAAAACAGGGAATTATAGACCTCAGCCTCACATTGGTAGTGGGGAAGATGCTTGAGTTGATTATTAAAGATGTTATAGCAGCGCATTTGGAAAGTAGTGATGGGATTGGTCAGAGTCAACATGGATTTATGAAGGGGAAATCATGCTTGACGAATCTTCTGGAATTTTTTGAGGATGTAACAAGTAGAATGGATAAGGGAGAGCCAATGGATGTGGTGTATCTGGACTTTCAAAAAGCCTTTGACAAGCTCCCACACAAGAGATTAGTGTGCAAAATGAGAGCTTATGGTATTGGGGGTAGAGTATTGACATGGATAGACAACTGGTTGGCAGAGCAGGAATTAACGGGTTCTTTTCAGAATGGCAGGCAGCGACTAGTGGGGGTACACAAAAATGCTGGAGAAACTCAGCGGGTGCAGCAGCATCTATGGAGCGAAGGAAATAGGTAACGTTTCGGGCCGAAACCCTTCTTCAGACTGATAGGGGGTGGCGGGGAGAAGTGGGTAGTGACTAGTGGGGTGTCGCAAGGCTCAGTGCTGGGACCCAGTTATTTACAATATATATTAACGATTTTGGATGAGGGAATTAAATGTGACATCTCCAAGTTTGCGGATGACACAAAACTGGATGGCAGTGTGAGCTGCGAGGAGGATGCTATGAGACTGCAGGGTGATTTGGATAGGTTGGGTGAGTGAGTAGATGCATCACAGATACAGTATAATGTGGATAAATGAGAGGTTATCCACTTTGGAACCAGAACAGGAAGGCAGATTTTTATTTGAATGGTGTCAGATTAGGAGAAGGGGAGGTGCAACGAGACCTGGGTGTGCTTGTACATCAGTCACTGAAAGTAAGCATGCAGTGGGCAGTGAAGAAGGCTAATGGCATGTGGGCCTTCATTGCGAGAGGATTTGAGTCTAGGAGCAAGGAAGTCCTATTGCAGTTGTACACGGCCCTGGTGAGATCGCACCTGGAGTATTGTGTGCAATTTTGGTCTCCTAATTTGAGGAAGGACATTATTGCTATTGAGGAAGTGCAGCGTAGGTTCACCAGATTAATTCCCAGGATGGCAGGAATTACATATGATTAAATAATGGGTCGACTGGACATCTACTCACTGGAATTTAGAAAGATGAGAGGGTATCTTATAGAAACATATAAAATTCTTAAGGATTCGACAGGTTAGATGCAGGAACATGAGGTGCTGATCATCTGCTTTGTGTGAGTTTAGTAATGGCACCTTTAACACATGTACGGACCATGCAGACATCTCCACAACAACTGGTTTACCAACTGCATCATTAAACCTCCTGGCATTGACAGAGCATCTTAAAGTTAAGCTGTCAGTTATCAAGAACCATTTTGAACGGAGCTGCAGGTAGTAACTGTATGATTACTTGTTCCACTGCTGCTCTTCAATATGTCTGTGACATCTACCTCATTCACATTGCAATAGATAAGAGATCTCGCAGCAATCTCAATCTACAAAGCAGCACTCAAACAAAACACATCAATGAAGTTACTAAAAACACTTTAAATCTGCATCAATAGTCCATTCGATGTGAAACGCAGCCCACAGCTTGGAGGGTTCCAACTTGAGATAATGTTTCCTTATATCAGATGGAACATGTAGCTGAATTAATGCAAGACATTTGTAATTACAGCAACATTTTAAGTTCAAGTTACATTTATTGTCCCATGCACCAAGTGGTACAGTGAGATGTGAGTTACTGTACAGCAACACAATAAATAGAGCACGATACACGATAGAATTTTACATGGATATCCCCACTACAGCGGAGTCAACGTTTCTCACTGTGAGGGAAGGCAATACAGTTCAGTCATCTTCCACTTTGTTCACCCGTGGTCGGGGTCTGAACCCTCCGCAGTCACCGCTACGGGCAGCCCGATGTTCAGGTCCCCTCGCCGGGATGATCGGAACGGAAGAACCCTCTCAGCGGCTTGGAGTTTCCGAATCGGCCATTTAAACTACTGACCAAAATAAAAGAATTGAAATCAGGCTGGGAGTGAACTGGTCCAGTCTTGCTTTGGATCAAAGTTGCTGACAAATAGCACGGTGTGAAAGAACATCAAATCCAGGTTTGTGAACGTGCATCATTGAGACCAAGTAGTCAAATGTTTATACGTTATCGCAGCAGAATTAGACCACTCGGCCCATCAAGTCCACTCTGCCATTCAACCTTGGCTGATCTATCTCTCCTTCGCAATACCATTTTCCTCCCTTCTCCCCATAACCCTTGACACCCATACTAACTAAGAATCTGTCAATTTCCACCTTAAAAATAGCCATTGGCCTCCACAGCCTTCTGTGGCAATGAATTTAACAGATTCAACAACCTCTGAGTAAAGAAATTCCTCCACATCTACTTTCTGAAGGTACATCCTTTTATTCTGAGGTTATGGTGTCTGGTCCTAGACTCTCCCACTAGTAGAAACATCCTCTCCACATCCACTCTATCCAGGCCTTTCTCTATTTGGCATGTTTTAATGAGGTCCCCCCTCCCTTCATCCTTCTAAATCTCATCCAATGTTGTTGGATACATTGGAATAGAGACCTGCCAACTAAACAAGCAATTGAAGAACCTGAGAATGAGTTATTGGAGTAGCAGAATCTCAAACACGCTACAAACTACAAATACGCTGCAGTCAAGTTCATGTTGATTATTGTCACCTGTACCGAGGTACAGTGAAAAGCTTTGTTCTGATCAGTTATACCACACATAAATACAATCGCCAAACTCCAATGTCCAATAGGTAGAGCAAAGGGGAAGATACAGAATGCAGAATATAGTTCTCAGCATTGTAGAGCATCAGTTCCATTTGATTCATTGTCTTCTATTGTTAATTTAGTGTTGCCGATGCTTGGAGCCCTGCCAGCTCTTGCAACAATTCCTTACTGAAGTTTGTAAACTTTATTCAGATGTGTTACCGTATACTGAAGCAAAGGGCAATATCTTCTTCAGTGAAGCAACTGTATACCCTGTGCAACCACCCTGAGAATGAGAAACCGTTTCAAGTCACAAAGTACTTGCATCCAGTAAGAAAGAGCAAAACCAACCTGTGAGAGGGCCGCATTGTTATAAAAGAATGCCATTCCTGGCAACAATATTTGCTTTTATGTTCAGCCTGCTCTCAGGTTCAGCTGGCTATTGCAGCATTTATTGTGCATTGTGTTGGGAAACTTCTCATCTGGCCGTGACCTAGGTGCGGATATCGAGAGGAGAATTCCAGGATAGAGGAAGGGATGCTTTGTCATTTGATGAAAAGAAATGCAGATGGTCCCACAATCACACCACGGCCGTCTTTGGTACAGGGTGCTGGTGTAGAAGTTGAGGAGTGTTCTTAGAGAAAGTTTGCAAAGTTCCTGCACTAAACTTGCAGCATAGGAGAACGTTCCAGAGCGTCACAGTGATGTAACAAGACTTTGATCCTTTCTAAGTGATTGATTATAGCAAGGAGTGACCACTGGGTTTCACTCTATCAGAGAGCGTTGTGGACTGCCAGGTCCCTCTGTATACCTGGTTAGTGTCGACACTGAGAGGAACAGAGTTGAGGAAGTCAGGCCCTGCACTGACCAACTGACCAGGAGCACAAGCTCATCATCTCCCCACTCTGTGAGTAGCATCGCTGTGTTCCTGTGCTGAAGTTGGTGCCACCTGCAATGACAACAGAAACATAGAAAGTAGGTGCAGGAGTAGGCCATTCGGCCCTTCCAGCCAGTACCGCCATTCAATATGATCATGGCTGATCATCCTAAACCAGTACCCCGTTCCTGCTTTCTCCCATATCCCTTGATTCCGTTAGCCCTAAGAGCTAAATCTAACTCTTGAATACAATGTCTCCCCAGTAAAGATGTGAGCACTGATTGTTATGGTTGGTGTCTGCAACATGCCTGTAAACCTGCAGCAGATAACATTCACATTGCTCCAGTTTCTTTTAGAACATACAATAAATAAATACTTTGTGTAGGAAGGAACTGCAGATGCCGGTTTACACTGAAGACAGACACAAAAAGGGCTGAAGACAGACACAAAAAGCTGGAGTAACTCAGCGGGACAGGCAGCATCTCTGGAGAGAAGGAATGGGTGACGTTTCGGGTCGGAACCCTTCTGCAAACCCTCAAACACTCGAGTTGGAAATGTGATGGGCAAATCCAGGAGTGCAGAGTCAGTTTGTATTTGTGAAGGTTTGTTTTCACAGATGGGCACTCTCGATCAGAATTGGTGAAAGGCGCGTCTCAACATTTGTCTTCACCGCCACTGGCAAGCTCAGCGTGTTTGCAGCTTGCAGTGTTTCTTTAATATCAGTTTTTTTTTTAATCCATAGATATCTATAAAAAATACATGTTTTTTAGAAATTGGTACAAAATTGGATTTTTATTTTGTGGATGATGGGTCATCAGTTTGCACACCTCCTTTCATGAGCACACAGCAATTGCTTTTATCTGAGTTGTTGCTGGATATTACAAAAATCTCCAGCAAGGATTGTAACATCTCCAAAAAAAAAATTGAATATAATCCTTAGGCTTTTGTTTGTTTAAACAGTGGGGCAAAGTCTCTCTGGGCTGAGGTTTGCAGAGCAAAGGCATAGTGATGCTGTTGTACTTTACGCGTTAGTCTGGAGAAAGCTACAGGCTTTGCTTTCATTATGTCATGAAGTGGTCGAGAAGTAATAGCTGGCCACGGGCAGGCAGCTGGAATGCATTCACATTCATTGGAAACTGTCACAAGAATCGCATCTGCGTTCAGAAAGTCAAATATTTTCATTTATGTTATTTCTGTAAAAAAAAAACGGCATTGTTAAATTTCAGGATTAAGTCCAAAATAAATCACATTTAGCCAAATTGTGATTACATGGGGCTCTTTGGTACTGGGCTCTTTAACTAAATGAAAGCATTTGTTAGAAAAGGTCAAATAACAGCCATCCAAAATTGGGGCAGTGGGTATGAATGGCCGGTTTGTTGAGAGTGTTTCTCATGTTGCTCCTTGCATTACAATTTTGGATACTTACAGATGATTATGAAATATAAGGCAGGAACATGGGATCGGAAATGTTTGTAGAGACAGCTCAACAAGTGATCATTCATCTTGCTGCACCTCGAGCGATAAATGAACAGTGGATAACTGGGCAAACAGCTTCCCATTAGAAAACAGGACATAAACTGCTGATCAAAGATCACATGCCCAGTTCTTTCATCTTGGTACTACATAGTAACATAGAAAATAAGTGCAGGAGTGGGCCATTCGGCCCTTCGAGCCAGCACCGCCATTCAATATGATCATGGCTGATCATCCACAATCATTACCCCGTTCCTGCTTTCTCCCCATATTCCTTGATTCCATTAGCCCTAAGAACTATATCCAACTCTCTCTTGAAAACACCCAGTGAATTGGTGTGATTGTAAATTGGCCCAAGTGTGTGTAGGATAGTGTTAGTGTGCGGGGATCGCTGGTCAGCATGGACTCAGTGGGCCGAAGGGCCTGTTTCCTCGCTGTATCTCTAAACTAAACTAAACAACTACTCCAAATGTCATGCACAAGAACCACTGTATTCTGTTCATGTTCTAGGAGCATCAAGTCTAGTCTACAATTCAAACATGGCTGATCTATCTTTCCCTCTCAGCCCTATTGTTCTAATACTCGGCCTGAGATTACAAGCACCTTGCATGGGAACCTCTGCATGCTGTTGTCCCCAAGGTGACAAGGACTGTGAGCTTGGACTATGTTTAGTTGATATTGGCATTGAGGAAATTATTTGGATAATCTGCACAAAAGTCCAGTAAAACTGGTGGTGGACAAGTTCTGTGGGAAGCAGGTGTGACTTGACCACAGGTCGGAGAGCTGTGAAACTTCTGCTTCCTTAGAAAAATCCACGTTTTTGTGGTCCCACAATTGGCCTGTATAGTGTTCAATCATGTCAAAGTTCTCTGGATACTTTCAAGAGAGAGTTTGATAGGGCTCTTAGAGAGTAGCGGAGTCAGGGGACATGGGGAGAAGGACAGGAACGGGGTACTGATTGTGGATGATCAGCCATGATCACAGTGAATGTGTTACTGGCTCGAAGGGCCGAATGGCCTCCTCCTCCACCTATTGTCTATTGTCTATGTCGGAAGGAACTGCAGATGCTGGTTTAAACCGAAGATAGACACAAAATGCTGGAGTAACTCAGCGGGACAGGCAGCATCTCTGGAGAGAAGGAATGGGTGACGTTTCGGGCCTGAAGAAGGATCTTGACCCGAAACGTCACCCATCCCTTCTCTCCAGAGATGCTGCCAGTCCCAGCTGAGTTACTCCAGCACTTTGTGTCTATCTTCATGTACAATCGTATAACTCATCATTCACTCATTACTCTATCACCACATTAAAAAAACAAACACAATCAAAAGTGGTTATTCATGAATAGTAATTAACGGAATAAGTATGAGTTTAATGATATGATAATGAACTGCTGGCTTTCATCTGAAACTAATACCTTGCTCAAACTGAGATTATTACACATTTTTCTCAAAGACAATCAATGAGAAAAGGGCAATTCTTGGCTAATATCTTAAATATTTTACAGAGTCTGGTATAAAGATTAAATTATAGTGCAGGTAGAAATATCATAAATCTATTTATTGAGGAAGAAAGAGTGATATTCTCTAATTTAAACCCCAGCTTCAGCGCGTAATATTCATCTGGGTGAATCACTGAGTGTAATGTTTTAGGGTCAGTGAGTTTTCAAGCAGTAATTAAGGCTGACGAACCCATTTAAAATTCACTTAGAGCTCGCCAGGGACTCAGTGTGACATTTTCAACGTATTTTAAAACATGACTGGAGAAAGTGCAGAGAAGATTTACGAGGATATTGCCAGGACCTGAGCTACAGGGAGAGGTTGGGGCAGGCTCTTGGGTTGAGGGGGTGATCTTTTAGAGATGTATAAAGAATGAGGCAAATAAATAGGGTGATTGCACATTCTTTTTTCCCCAGAAACCAACAACTAAAGGACAGAACTTTAAGGTGAGAGGGGAAAGATTTAATCGGAATCTGAGGGGCAACTTTGTCGCTCAGAGGGTGGTGGTTGCATGGAACTAGCTGCCAGAGGAGGTAGTTGAAGCAGTCGCTGCCTCAAAAAGGCTGCCAGCATCATCACACACCATCCTGGCCACGCCATTCAGGTTTAAGCTCAGGGGCGACTGTGTCTTTTGCGGTTGCAGCTCCTAGACTGTGGAACAGCATTGACTTGACTTAACTTGTCACACTTATCTCTCAGTTGCCACCGGGAAGAAGGTACAGGAGCCTGAAATCTGGAACATCCAGGTTCAGGAACAGCTGCTTCCCCCACAGCCATCAGTCTATTAAACACTACATCAAACAAACTCTGTAGAGGCCATTCGGCCCTTCGAGCCTGCACCGCCATTCAATATGATCATGGCTGATCATCCAACTCAGCATCCCGTACCTGCCTTCTCTCCATACCCCCTGATCCCCTTAGCCACAAGGGCCACATCTAACTCCCTCTTAAATATAGCCAATGAACTGGCCTCAACTACCCTCTGTGGCAGAGAGTTCCAGATATTCACCACTCTCTGTGTGAAAAAAGTTCTTCTCATCTCTGTTTTAAAGGATTTCCCCCTTATCCTTAAGCTGTGACCCTATGGTCTATGGTCTATAAGACACACTGAACTTTTATCTCCTGTTCTGTATTATGTTTACATATTGTGTTGTGCTGCAGCTAGTAAGAATTTCATTGTCTTATCTGGGACACATGACAATAAAACTCTCTTGACTTGACGCTTGGTTCCCTTCTGGTTTTTACATATTTATTTTTCTATTCATCCCCTTTCTCTTTCTGCCTTTATTTGTCTTCCTGCTTTGCTCTGTGTTTGCTTCTTGCTGTAGGTATTTCTCAACCCTTGGGTTTATTTGGATCAACACTGCATGTTGTCAGTAGTTCTGTTCATTCTGAGTCCAGGTGCCCGCTTCCCTGTCTGCTGCAGCACCAGCTCGAAGCAAGTGTGACAACACAAAGCAACAGCTGTAGTGTGCGAGGGAGATGTGACAATGTAGGACGCTGTGATTACACCTCGCCTGCCCCTTGGATCCACCTTGTTATCACATCAATATATATTTTTATAGAAAGTCACTGAGTATAGATTCATTCACCCAATCAAACATTCAAGAATTCACGATAGATTTTCATGCCAAGTTTCTGGGAGTAAGCATTTAACTGTAAAATAATGTGCAGGAAATGCCTGGAATATTTTCCAACCTTGCTGTTTGGAGCTGGCTGGAGCATTCTCTGGAATTTGTAAACTCAAGACTATCTTAACCAAGGAATATGATTGCCATCTAGTTGGTGAACATGTTCCCAGAGATATCTTGTTGTTTGTTTTGAGATGCTACCATCCACTTAACACAAAGTGTTGATCCAATGATGATGTCTGAATGAAAGACCAAGACTTCAGTTTGTGAAAGTACGGGAAGAATTCACAGATAATCAACTAAAATGCAATAGCTACTCCAGGGAAAAGTTTGTAGTTTGTAGAAATGTATCTGTGCAATATCTCACCGCAAATATGGACATGGCAGCAGCATCTATGGAGCGAAGGAAATAGGCAACGTTTCGGGCCAAAACCCTTCTTCAGACGGAACTCAGCTCCATAGATTCTGCTGCACCCGCTGAGTTTCTCCAGCTTTCTTTGTGTACCTTCGATTTTCCAGCATCTGCAGTTCCTTCTTGAATACTAAGATTATAAAAGGGTTTGGACACGCTAGAGGCAGGAAACATGTTCCCGATGTTGGGAGAGTCCAGAACCAGGGGCCACAGTTGAAGAATAAGGGGTAAGCCATTTAGAATGGAGATGAGGAAACATTTTTTCGCACAGAGAGTTGTTAGTCTGTGGAATTCTCTGCCTTCTCCCCATATCCCCTGACTCCGCAATCTTCAAGAGCCCTATCTAGCTCTCTCTTGAAAGTATCCAAAGAACCGGCCTCCACCGCCCTCTGAGGCAGAGAATTTCACAGACTCACAACTCTCTGTGTGAAAAAGTGAAGAAATATCACCTGCTCCTTTTCTCCAGAGATGTTGCTTGACCCACTGAGTTACTGCAGCGTTTTGTGTCTATACTCGCTGGCCTTCAATGCATAATCCCTTAGACGCTTCAGACAGATCCAACTATTAGAATATTAGCTGATTTCTGAGTTTTTATTCTGAGCAGAGCAGAGAAGACCAGGGTAAAGAAGTCAGAGGGTGTGCTTGGTGTAGGAATTAACTGCAGATGTTGGTTTAAACCGAAGAGAGACACAAAATAATAATAATAATACATTTTATTTGTATAGCGCTTTTCAAGGACTCAAAGTCGCTTATGCTGGAGTAACTGGCAGCATCTCTGGAGAGAAGGAATGGATGACGTTTCGGATCAAAACCAATCTTCAGATGGTGTTGGTTGGCACAGTGTGAGAAAAATAGAAACATAGGAAATAGGTGCAGGAATAGGCCATTCGGCCCTTCGAGCCAGCACCGCCATTCACTGTGATCATGGCTGATCATCCACAATCAGTACCCCGTTCCTGCCTTTTCCCCATATCCCCTTAAATGTCCTGAAGAGAATTGAGCCAGAGCAGATGGCAGTGATTCACCAGCCTAGTGACCAGAGATGCAGGAATTTCCACGGGAGGTGAGAGGGTTGGAAACACAAGGAATCCAAAGTGTCGTTATTGTTTAAACGTGTGGAATGTTTGGATGGGATGGAAAGCTGAGGTCAGTGGTCAGTCCGTGAATGGACAAACTTATCTTGGTTGCAGTGTGAGAATGGAAGACGAGAAATGTGTCTCCTTGATGGGGGTCAAGGCAGGAAAATGGGATTAGGAGCCATGATTGAATGGCGGAGCGGACTCGATGGGCCGAATGGCCTAATTCTACTCCTATAACTTGTGTGAACTTGTGAGGCATCCCTTTCTTCCAGTTCTCCTGCAGCTTGACCCATGGTAAACCAGGCGGTAATCGCCACCCTGATCCCTCAGGTCTGGAGTCTAGTGAGTGATATGACCCTCCCTCATTCGGGGGAATGTAAAGGACTCTCGTGTACTGAATGTCCCACAGACCTTGTGCAGAGAGAGACGGGCTTGATCAAGCTGCCGCTAAAGTCATATTTCCTGTAAATTTATGATTTTGAACATGAGAGTGTCAGGACTGTGGCCATGGTTTGTGATTATTAGTTTCCAGTACCGTGTGAATGAGGAATAGCCATGGGGCTTGCTTTCCTGGCTCTTTGATGTATTCCCACTCCTGTTTGCCCCAAATGCCTTTGCACTCTAGGCTTGTGGCGGCCTTGTAGCGTGCAGTGAGCAAGTTAACACATTGCAAGGAGCTGTGGGCATGTGGTCATCGGGGCAGCAGTGATGAGCTGGGAACATCTACAGCTCACAGACCACAGGCTCAGATGAAGAATATCGACCCGGGACTCTGGCCATTTGTGCATGAGTGTGAGAGTTATTATGGGGCGGCATGGTGGCGCTGCGGTAGAGTTACTGCCTTACTGTGCTTGCAGCGCCGGAGACGTGGGTTCGATCCCGTCTACGGGTGCTGTCTGTACGGACCGCGGGGATTTTGTCCGAGATCTTCGGTTTCCTCCCATACACCAAAGACGTACAGGTTTGTGGGTTAATTGGCTTGGTATAAATGTATAATTGTCCCTAGTATGTGTAGGATAGTGTTAGTGTGCGGGGATCGCTGGTCGGCACGGACCTGGTGGGCCGAAGGGCCTGTTTCTGCGCTGTATCTCTTGGTTCTTAGTTCTTGGTTCTTGGTTACTTGGTCCTCCAAAATATTCCAACTGGAATTTAAACTGGAGGTGGTGAAGGCAGGGCTTAAGCCAGAAAGGGTTATTGGGAAGACAGAGCTACTTTAAATGTAGTTGCATCTGGTTGGGTAACTATAGTTGGGTGGAGATTATTCCATGCTTTAATTGTGTGTGCGGGGGAAGAACGAATTGCTGTACACATCTGTCTTTGTAGCTGGGATCACAAATTGGATCAAATGCCCTCGTCTGCTCCTAATTGGTTTGGGGTTTGGTGTAGGTCTTGTAGTGTATGTCTAGCTGACCATTTAACATTTTGTAAAAACATTAAGGTCAGGCGGTGAGCTTCACGTGTGTGTGTCTTGGAGAGGGTTCCATCCCGACCAGAGAATTCAGATGTTTGGTGACACTCGCTTCTCTCTCATAGGTGTTAGTAACAAATCGAGCTGCCTGTCTTTGGACACGTTCGATGGAAGAATTTGTTTTATCTGTGTATGGGTCCCATGCTGCAACTGCGTAGTCCAAATGAGGTCTAACCAGGGTGAAGTATAGCTTCTCCTTGAGAGAAGTTGAACAATGATGAGAGTTGCTCCTCAGGAAGTTTAGGACACCTGTTGCTTTCACCGTTGCATGATGAGTCTGACCATTCCAACGCAGACCATTCTGCAATTTGGTGCCAAGATATGTTATTATCCAGTATAGTGTGTACAGGCCTGTCCTGCTGCTGCAGGGGAGGATGTCATTGTTCTGTGGTCGGTAAACATGAAAATGAGCGCTTCTGTCCTTTGATGGTGTCAGAGGTTGCGGGGAAAAGGCAGGAGAATGGGGATAGGAGGGAGAGATGATTGAATGGCGGAGTAGACTTGATGGGCCGAATGGCCTAATGCTGCTCCTATCACTTATGGGCATGACTTGAAACATGACCTTGTCTTAGTGACTTTACACCATGTACATATTTCAGTAGGTTCTGCAATCTTGTTCCCCTGTCTACCTGCCTACTGACAGTAAACCAGACTGCTCACTATGTTCCTATTGCAGCTTGGGGCATCTATTTCCTGCTGTTACTGAGACAGCCTCTACCCACCTCCACAGCATCAGTGGTACCTTGCCCACTCTCTGGGTATTTGGTCAATGCCTTTATTCCCTTCAGTCTTCAATATTCCAGTGGTATTGGGCACTGAAAATGCAGTCGACTAAAACGTGCCAGTTGCATATCAATTATTAATTAACCTGCATTGATCAGTATGTTTTTGTTTCAACATACCTAATGTTGGGGACTCTCGAACTTGTAATTTAATAACTGGTCTCTAAGTCTGAAGACATAAATGCTCTAATTTATTCACTGATGTTATCCGTGAGCTAAGCATGATTAATGAACACGCGTGTCACGTTAAAGTTGCCGTAACAACACAAACCATCAGTAAAAGTTCTCTGTTCCTGAGCCCAATCCTCTCACTCCACCCTCTAAACATGATTCATCAACAAGACTAAAGGACAAGGCTTGTCAAGGAGGGCTATGCTTGAAATATATGATGACCTGTTGAAGTCATACAGCATGGTTACAGGCCCTTCGGCCCGACTCAGCCATGCCCACCATGATGTCCCATCTAAGCTGGTCAACATTTCCTATCTATGCACCTGTCCAGGTGCCTTTTAAATGTTGTTATAGTACCTGCCTCAACTACCTCCTCTGGCAGCTCGTCCCATACACACACCACCCTCTGTGTGGAAAAAGCTGCTCCTCTGGTTCCAAGTAAATTTCCCCCCTCTCACCTTAAACCTCTGCCTTCTGTCTCCAATTCCCCTATTCTGAGTAAAAGACTCTGTGTGTTCACCCTATCTGTTCCCCTCATGCTCTAGACACAAGTATTCAACATCAGAAGGGTGTTGTGAGGTTTTGAAATGAGATTAAAAGCCCTGGAGGTATCTAAGAAACAACTGGATATGAAAGAGCAGGGAATCCTGTATTAATGTGTGAAATGAAACATTCTACTCTCCCTTCTATTTCTGGTGCTGCTTTGGAAGATTAACAAAATGCTGGTGGCCATGGCACAGGAGGTCATGAACAGCAGTCTTGCTCAGCAAATATAAACACTGTAAATCCAAAGAAACGCATAACATTCAAGTTAATGAAACGGGAATGGAACGAGAAGCTGCATCCAGTTCGAAGCTGTGCTCCAATTTTGTTATAATGCGAATGCAATACTCGTCTCTCCTCTCCTCACACAGATGTTTCAACAAGGTCGCGGTGATCTGGCTGCTCACATATAACGTTCATTATTCTTGTCTTACCCTCTGACTGATTGGAAAATAGTATCGCAGCTTTCTCACCAAAGCCCATGACTAGTGTGTGTTCTGGCATTTGTGCAGGAGAATGTTGAAGTAAATCAGCGCCGATATTGTAGGCCTTACATCTTCCAGCTGCAGTTTCATGTCCGTCAGTTCAGTTTCAGAAAGTGCTGGAGTAACTCAGCGGGTCAGGCAGCATCTGTGGAGAACATGGATAGGTGACGTTTCACAGAGTGCTGGAGTAACTCAGTGGGTCAGGCAGCATCTGGGAACTGGACACACAACTTTTTGTGTCGGGACCCTTCTACAGATGACAGTAGTAACGAGTGTGGGTCAGAAAGTGGTGAAAGCAGGAGAGCAGCAGGAGCCACAGAGGGTGGGGCAGTGAGAGAGGGTCTCACACTGAGAGAGGGTCTCACACAACACCCGGCATAGAGAGCAGGAGAACGTCTTCAGTGGGGAAGATCTGAGTAGATTGTGGAATGAAACAGTAAAATGGAGACACAGAAAACTACAGATGTTGGAAACATGAGCATGAAAAAACATCAGGCCGTAACTGTGGAGAAAATAGACAATGAGGTATCGGGCCAGAACCCTTCTTCACACCTGGTGAATAGTCAGTTAATGAAAAGCTTGCAGCACTCTGGCCTTCATGTTACATGTACACACATATTCCTGGGATGTCAGGACTTTCATATGAAGAAAGACTGGATAGACTTGGTTTATACTCGCTAGAATTTAGAAGATTGAGGGGGGATCTTATAGAAACTTACACAATTCTTAAAGGGTTGGACAGGCTAGATGCAGGAAGATTGTTCCCGATGTTGGGGAAGTCCAGAACTAGGGGTCACAGTTTAAGGATAAGAGGGAAGTCTTTTAGGACCGAGATGAGAAAAACATTTTTTTACACAGAGAGTGGTGAATCTCTGGAATTCTCTGCCACAGAAGGTAGTTGAGGCCAGTTCATTGGCTATATTTAAGAGGGAGTTAGATGTGGCCCTTGTGGCTAAAGGGATCAGGGGGTATGGAGAGAAGGCAGGTACAGGATACTGAGTTGGATGATCAGCCATGATCATATTGAATGGCGGTGCAGGCTCGACGGGCTGAATGGCCTACTCCTGCACCTCTCCTCCACTCGCAGGTTGAGTACCGGTTCCCCACAGGGCTGTGTGCTAAGCCCCCTCTTATACTGTCTCTACACCTACGACTGTAGTCCGGCCCACAACAACAACCGCATCGTCAAATTTGCTGACGACACTACTGTAGTCGGACTTATTTCAAAGGGAGACGAGGCAGCCTACAGAGAGGAAGTCCTGAAGTTGACAACCTGGTGCTCAGAAAACAACCTGGCTCTGAACACCAGGAAAACAAAAGAGCTCATTGTCGACTTCAGGAGGCACAGCACCGACTTAGCCCCCCTACACATCAACGGCGAGTGTGTGGAGAGGGTCAACACCTTCCGGTTTCTCGGCGTCCATATCGCTGCCGACATCTCCTGGACGGACAACACGACGGCGGTCATCAAGAAGGCTCAGCAGCGGCTGCACTTCCTGAGGGTCCTCAGGAAGCACAACCTAGACTCTAACCTGCTGCTGACCTTCTACCGCTCGTCCATCGAGAGCCTGCTGACATACTGCATTACAGCATGGTATGGCAGCTGCACCATGGCAGACAGGGAGAGGCTTCAGAGGGTAACCAGGACAGCGCAGAGGATCATTGGTTGCCCTCTCCCCTCCCTGATGGACATCTACACCTCCCGCTGCCTTAGCAGGGCAAAGAAGATCATCAAAGACAGCTCCCATCCTGCGTTTGGACTGTTCGACCTGCTGCCCTCTGGAAGGCGCTATAGGTGCATCAAATCCAGGACAAACAGACTCAGGAATAGCTGCTTCCCGAGAATTATATCTACCATGAATTCAAATCCACACATTCACTGACTACACCGCCCAACACGGACTTCCATCTGTATATATGTATATATGTATGTAGCGCCGCAGAATTTGTGCACCTATTCCCCCCCCCCCCCCCCCATCTCCCTTCTGTTTTGTTTTCTGTTTCTTGTTTTTTGTGTAAAATTGTATGTATGCACTGAGTACGAGCAGCTTTCAGTTTCACTGTACATGTATAGTGACAATAAATGGCATATCTATATCTATTTTCTATGTTTCTATGTTTCTATATAGTAGCCTTTGGATAAGTCATCGAGTCATAGAGTGATACAGCACGGAAACAGGCCCTTCAGCCCAACATGCCCACACCGGCCAACATGTCCCAGCTACACTAGTCCCACCTGCCTGCGTTTGGTCCATATCCCTCCAAACCTGTCCTATCCATGTAAAGACATTATGTTTACAAAGTTAAAGGTGCAAGGAAGAAACTCCAGCAACTACAACACCACATCATGGTGGACAGCTTTGACGAGGTGATTATTTCTAGGGAATGTACACTTTAAACCACATGTGTTACGGCACTCCGATATTGACATTTATCGACTTGCCTTGAGATGTTTGTGGTCTGTTGGAGCTGCATCCTGCTCTGCTGAACAACCACCAATGTTCTCAGTACTATACGTGCAGGAGATGGCTGGTGGTATAGTGAGGTTTGAGGACATCTTCATCTTAAGGGATCATGTCTACCCTGCTGTCAGCAGCCGTCTGTGTTATGTCTCTGCGTCTGAGTTTTGTGTCTCTCTCGTGCTGATGTGTTCACATGGATCACACGGACCTCACACAGCTAGCAGTAAGCACACCAGTGTGGGACTGAAATCAAGCACGTGGACATAGACCTATAGACGATGGCCTGGCCATGGCCTCTCACTAAAGACATGGTTGGAAATGAACGATGGAGGATGTTGCTGCTCCTCTTGTACATTGTGTATTTGGTGGGAAACACCTTTAATTCAGCCACGGAAAGTGAATGTCAATGTACTCCATGGTGTGTGTACATCACTAAATATGTACTGTACAGTGTGTGTACAGCACCACAGTGTGTACTGAGCTACAGTATGTACTAAGGTGTGTATCCAGGTACAATGTGTGTACTGCCTGAGGTCTCACTCTGCCACTGCCCACTGCATTGATGGATTGCTGCTGGCTGTGTGTTGGTATTGCAGTATAAGCCATCTTTGCTTTGAGATAAACACATACTGTAGATATGATTCACATGCAGGCCAAGGAGATCAGTTGAAGTAGATGAGGAGACATGGACACTGTGTTTGACATGGACACTGTGGGCCAAAGAGCCTGGTCCTTGACCGTTCCGTTCTGTGTTCTCTGTGGCCTTTCACTATCTCCATTTCACTGTGTGACTGGACATTGACCCAGTATTCCATCTACTTTAGTTTAGAAAGATTGGAGATACAACATGGCAACTGCAGAGAGTTGTGGACACAGCCCAGGCCATCACACACACACACAAACCAACCTCCCTTCCATTGACTCCATCTACACCTCACGCTGCCTCGGCAAGGCCAGCAGCATCGTCAAGGACCAGTCTCACCCTGGCCACTCCCTCTTCTCCCCTCTCCCATCAGGCAAGAGGTACAGAAGTGTGAAAACCAACGCACACCTCCAGATTCAGGGAGTTTCTTCCCAGTTGTTATCAGGCAACAGAACCATCCTAACAACAACTGGAGAGCGGTCCTGACCTCCCATCTACCTCATTGTAGACCCTCGGGCAATCTTTAATCGGACTTTACAAGACTTTATATCTTGCACTAAACGTTATTCCCTTTATCATGTATCTGTACACTGTGGACGGCTCGATTGTAATCATGTATTGTCTTTCCGCTGACTGGATAGCACGCAACAGAATGCTTTTCTCTGTACCTCGATACACGTGACAATAAACTCAGTGTCAGGATCGAACCCGGGTCTCTGAGGCTGTGAGGCAGCAGCACTACCCGCTGCACCATTGGCAGTCGTAACTGGCAATCCAGAAGCCGCATTTCCAAGCAAGGCTGCTGAAGACTTCCTGAGGTCTCGTGCCTTTGCCATAAGCTGGCATGGTTTAATATAATATCCCCAGCAAGCTCCGTCCTATCCCCAGCAGCCTGCCACCACCACCCTGGGCATCAATACTCCTGTTGTTTACTGTATATGTACAGCCAGAGTTAGAGGGCACAATATGAAGCAACATCTGGATTGGTCACAGTTAGAGGGCACAATATGAAGCAACATCTGGATCAGTCACAGTTAGAGGGCACAATATGAAGCAACATCTGGATCAGTCACAGTTAGAGGGCACAATATGAAGCAACATCTGGATCGGTCACAGTTAGAAGGCACAATATGAAGCAACATCTGGATTGGTCACAGTCACAGTTAGAGGTCACAATATGAAGCAACATCTGGATCGGTCACAGTTAGAAGGCACAATATGAAGCAACATCTGGATCAGTCACAGTCACAGTTAGAGGGCACAATATGATGCAACATCTGGATCGGTCACAGTCACAGTTAGAGGGCACAATATGAAGCAACATCTGGATCAGTCACAGTTAGAGGGCACAATATGAAGCAACATCTGGATCAGTCACAGTTAGAGGGCACAATATGATGCAACATCTGGATCAGTCACAGTTAGAGGGCACAATATGATGCAACATCTGGATCAGTCACAGTCACAGTTAGAGGGCACAATATGAAGCAACATCTGGATTGGTCACGGTCACAGTTAGAGGGCACAATATGATGCAACATCTGGATTGGTCACAGTTAGAGGGCACAATATGATGCAACATCTGGATCAGTCACAGTCACAGTTAGAGGGCACAATATGATGCAAACCTCCAACATCTGGATTGGTCACAGTCACAGTTAGAGGGCACAATATGAAGCAACATCTGGATCAGTCAACCCACACCACACTAGTGCCACCATGCTCTGCGTTTGCTCTCCGAGCTGCTTTCTAAAGATATCTCCTGTATCCTCCATCAAACACATAAGTCTCGCTTGGTTACAATTTCCTCTACCTGACATACACTTCCTTTTTCCTGATCAAACCCTCAGTTTCCTTTGTCAGCCACGATTCCCTAATCTTCCCATCTTTGTTCCGTCCTCTCACAAGGACGTGCTGACTCTAAACTCGAACTCGTTCACTTTCCAACGCCTGATGTTTATTGTTCCTCTGGCAGCTGTTCCCAATCTCCGTTCCTTCACCACAACCTGTCTTATTGAAGTCAGCCCTCCCCCACTTTCCCAACTTATCCTTTTCCATGACAACCCTTAGTTTATGGAAATACTGGCTCTGTTCACAAGGGTTCCTGTACAGAAACATTCTCATTCTCTACAGCGTCTCAGTAACCTTCACCCTCTATCTACAGCTTTCAAACACACATGTACAGTTTAGGAATCCCACCATTGTCTCTACAGCAATCCCAGTCAACATTGGGAAGGTTAAAATCACCCAACACTTTAACCCCATCATTGTTACAACGCAATGCTATTTATTTAGACTTTAGAATTGTGTTTAGGCTTTGTAGGTACAGCGCAGGAACAGGCCCTTCGACCGACCGAGTCCGTACCGACCAGCGATCACCCGTACACTTGTACTACCCCACACACTAAGGACACTTTTACAACTCACCAAAGCCAATTTACCTGCAAACCTGAACACCTTTGTAGTGTGGGAGGAAGCCGGAGCACCTGGAGAAAACCCACGCGGTCACAGGGAGAACGTACAACCTGCGTACAGACAGCGCTCGTAGTCCGGATGGAACCCGGGTCTCTGGTGCTAAGAGGCAGCAGCTCTACCACTGGGCCACTGTGCCGCACATTTACATACATGTTCCTCCAAATCCCGCGGACAGTCAGTGGGCCAGGCAGCATCTGTGGAGAACATGGATAGGTGACGTTTCACAGAGTGCTGGAGTAACTCAGCGGGTCAGGCAGCATCTGTGGAGAACACGGATAGGTGACATTTCACAGAGTGCTGGAGTAACTCAGCGGGTCAGGCAGCATCTGTGGAGAACATGGATAGGTGACGTTTCACAGAGTGCTGGAGTAACTCAGCGGGTCAGGCAGCATCTATGGAGAACATGGATAGGTGACGTTTCACAGAGTGCTGGAGTAACTCAGCGGGTCAGGCAGCATCTATGGAGCTATGGAAATAGGCAACGTTTCGGGCCGAAACCCGGAAGGGTTTCGGCCCGAAACGTTGCCTATTTCCAGAAGGGTTTCGGCCCGAAACATTGCCTATTTCCTTAGCTCCATAGATGCTGCTGCACCATAACTCAGCGGGTCAGGCAGCATCTGTGGAGAACATGGATAGGTGACGTTTCACAGAGTGCTGGAGTAACACAGCGGGTCAGGCAGCCTCTGGGGAGAACATGGATAGGTGACATTTCACAGAGTGCTGGAGTAACTCAGCGGGTCAGGCAGCATCTGTGGAGAACACGGATAGGTGACATTTCACAGAGTGCTGGAGTAACTCAGCGGGTCAGGCAGCATCTATGGAGAACATGGATAGGTGACGTTTCACAGTGTGCTGGAGTAACTCAGCGGGTGCAGGCAGCATCTGTGGAGAACATGGATAGGTGACGTTTCACAGAGTACTGGAGTAACTCAGCGGGTCAGGCAGCATCTGTGGAGAACATGGATAGGTGACGTTTCACAGAGTGCTGGAGTAACTCAGCGGGTCAGGCAGCATCTGTGGAGAACATGGATAGGTGACGTTTCACAGAGTGCTGGAGTAACTCAGCGCGGGTGCAGCAGCATCTATAGAGCTATGGAAATAGGCAACGTTTCGGGCCGAAACCCGGAAGGGTTTCGGCCCGAAACGTTGCCTATTTCCGGAAGGGTTTCGGCCCGAAACGTTGCCTATTTCCTTAGCTCCATAGATGCTGCTGCACCATAACTCAGCGGGTCAGGCAGCATCTGTGGAGGGAATGGATAGAAAGTGCTTAAGGTTGGGAACCCTTCTTCAGACTTATTTTATGTTTGTCCAATTTTATGTTCGGTTCCAGTTAGATACAGATCCCTTTGATGGGTAAAGTATAAAATGCAATGCGTATTGTATCTGAGTGCCATGCACAGGGATTATCTCTCAACTCCAATTATGGATTCTAAATTCTAAACAAATGAACATGTAAACAGCCCTGTGAACTGTATCAATACTTTCATTCATGTGTCTCAATGCGTTGATTGGATAAACTTTCTGAACAGCAGGAAGATAAAAATTGTTTAATGGATTGGCATTTTGCAAAACAGAAATAAATGAGCTTGTGGCATGGAAGGAAGCTATTTGGCCCATCCGGCCTCTGCTAGCTCTTTAAAAATGTCACCTAATTGAGTCCATACCTCTGGTCTTTGTCTGAGAGTGTTTCTTCCTGAATGCTGCATCCTACTCCATTTTAAGTGATTATAATTGTTACTGTTATTGAAAGCCACTAAACATGATTCTAGATCTTCAATGGATGTGGTTAAATGAAAAACAATTTCCATGCAGCCTCTGGTACTTCTAGTAAATTATGATCTTGCAATGTGGTTATTACAGCCACCGTCTGTGGAATTGACTGCTCCTTATTAACTGGGCTAACGGCCCTTTGAGCACATGATAGACTGATGGAAATTAGAAATGAGAATTGATACAGAAAGCAACATGGAATGTGGGAACAAAAGCAACTGAGATTTTCACAGAGCAAATGACAAACTAGAAAATAACCAAGAGCAGGAAACTAAACCTAACACCAAGAGGATATATTCGGTCCAAAACCGGTTTATAAATAAGGTTGAAAAGGGCCTGCAGCTTGGAAACTTGTGCAGATCCAAAATAAACCAGACGGTAATGAACGTGTCTGCAGTTTGCATGTGGCAGTGGGTCTGTGGCTGCAGAGCTGACATGTGTTTTGAATTTTTCATCAGATCCCACAAAGGCTGTTTGCAGCAATACAGATGGTTTAAATTTGTTCTTTTTTATTATCAACCAAAGGCTGAAGCGTTTAAACATGCCCCGAACCATTAATAGCAGCACAAGCCTCGTGCATAGAGGAGAACTTTGAATAAACTTCAGAAATAAGCAAGCGTTCTTGAGTGGATCTGTAATACATACACATAAAATATGTATGTGATCATGGGAGAGGAATTGTTGGATAGCTTTTAAAATTGCTGCCAAAGGCACGTAGCCCTGAATAGCCTCCATCAGTGCTGTGATCTCCAATGACTTTACCAGATTCCAGCATTTCCAATACAGCAAACCTTCCTGTGTTTCACTACATGGTCGACTGTAGAATAATTGTAAAATCTAATCTTTGTTCCATGAAAACAGAAAAATGTTTGCTTGGTATTTTACACTCCAGCAAGTATCATCACCTCAGGTGGCCAGGTATGTACTGGATCTTGTGGAGGTATGGGCAAATGCAGAGTTTTCTTTATTTAAATGTGAGGCCACTTCAATCAGTTGTGAATTTATATAATCAGTTGTTTGTGCTGCTGTGAGAGTGCGATCCACGAGCATCTCAGTCATGCAGGTCCCACTGCACGACTGCCCCTTGATATTGCAACTCAGGCTGGGAGACGACAGAGCTGGAAATGCTGGAGTAACTCAGTGGGTCAGGCAGCATCTGTGGAGAACATGGATAGGTGATGTTTCACAGAGTGCTGGAGTAACTCAGCGGGTCAGGCAGCATCTGTGGAGAACATGGATAGGTGACGTTTCACAGAGTGCTGGAGTAACTCAGCGGGTCAGGCAGCATCTGTGGAGCTGGTGACGTTTTTTGGTCGTGACCCTTCTTCAGACCCGTTGAGTTATTCCAACAATTTGTGTCTATCTTCAGTGTAAACCAGCACTTGCAGTTCCTTCCTACACATTCTTATTCAGATGAAGGCCGTGGACAATGATGGACAGATGGGCACTGATGGGATGTCCAGTGTGATGTTCAGGCCTTCTACACACTCACATTGTACGCTGATGATCCTGATATGAAGTTCCTTACTACACACAGCAGAGTAGACTGGATGGGCCGAATGGCCTAATTCTGTTCCTGTAACCTATGAACTTATAAAAGCACAAGTAGCTTTAGGAAGGGTCTCAGTGACCAGCGGGTGACACAGCGCTGCGATTGGTGCCATTGTGGAGTTAATAATGAGCAATCTACCAGAACTAATGGACGTAACTTGCAAATGAGGGAATAAGTAGGTTTATTAATCACTCTCCAGTGACCTGATATATAACTAAAATAAGGTTGCAGATATGCAGACTCGCAGATAATCCACATGCACCGGGGTTTAAGGATACTAATGCCTGCACCAAATGGTGAAATGTCTGAGAATGGACTATTACAGCATCTTCTGATTATTTATTTGTAAAATGAACGTGTATATGAATGATGGCCAGCAGCACTGCAATGCTGTTGTCATCAGTAATGCTCCACACATCACACTGGCTGGGAAACTTGATTACATCATGCAGCATTTTTAGGTACACAGCAGTTGAGTTTTGTTGGCAGCCTCCCACAGACTGCAGCGTGTGACTAATGGCACTGATGCAGAGGCTGTAGAATGTGCAGCAGGTAAACACCGTCGACCACCACTTGGAATGCAAGTCCCAAACGTGGATCCAAGGTCTGCTCCTACATGAGCTAAAGGACCATCCCTGCCTAATGATAGCACCAGAAACATCGCCCATTCCTTCGCTCCATAGATGCTGCCTCACCCGCTGAGTTTCTCCAGTTTATTTGTCTACATTTACATTTTTCCAGCACCTGCAGTTCTTCCTTAAACATCCCTGCCATTGCCATGGCTTCTGGCAGTAACACTTCTCCAAGGAGTGTGGGGTGCAAACTCGTGGTACAGGGGGACTTGATTTATGTCAAGCCAGGCCTGTCGTCTACATGTCAAACAAACACACATTGTAAAATACATTGTGTTTTTATTTCTACCAACATAACCTGTTGCACCAACACCCTCCTCTCATTCAGAGTTTCCCAACATCCCATGTTGCAATCTTGGTCCCCACCCACTCGGGGAGACCAAGCGTAGGCTTGGCGATCGTTTCGCCCAACACCCCCGCTAGGTTCGTATTAACCAACCTGACCTCCCGGTGGCTCAGCATTTCAACTCCCCCTCCCATTCCCCATCCGACCTCTCTGTCCTGGGCCTCCTCCACAGCCAGAGCAAGCAACACCGGAAATTGGAGGAGCAGCACCTCATATTCCTGCTGAGTTACTCCAGCGTTTTGTGTCTATCCATGTTCTTGCAATTACTTGACTTGCCTTAATGGTGGGGAGTCTGCATCCCCGGTGGCATGGACATTGAATTCTCACAATTCTGTTAGTTCCCACCTCTCCCTCAGCCCTCGGGTTCTCCTCCTCCTTTTTCCTTTCTTCTCCCCGCCTCCCCCCACCCCCATCTGAGGAAGAGTTTTGGCCCGAAACGTTGCCTATTTCCTTCGCTCCATTGATGCTGCTGCACCCGCTGAGTTACTCCAGCACTCTGTGAAGCGTCACCTATCTATGTTCTCCACAGATGCTGCCTGACCCGCTGAGTTACTCCAGCACTCTGTGAAACGTCACCTATCCATGTTCTCCACAGATGCTGCCTGACCTGCTGAGTTACTCCAGCACTCTGTGAAACGTCACCTATCCATGTTCTCCACAGATGCTGCCTGACCCGCTGAGTTACTCCAGCACTCTGTGAAACGTCACGTATCCATGTTCTCCACAGATGCTGCCTGACCCACTCAGTTATGGTGCAGCAGCACCTATGGAGCTAAGGAAATAGGCAACGTTTTGGGCCGAAATCCTTCTGGAAATAGGCAACGTTTTGGGCCGAAACCCTTATGGGTTTCGGCCCAAAACGTTGCCTATTTCCTTAGCTCCATAGATGCTGCCTGACCCGCTGAGTTACTCCAGCACTCTGTGAAACGTTGCCTATTTCCTTAGCTCCATAGATGCTGCCTGACCCGCTGAGTTACTCCAGCACTCTGTGAAACTCTGTGTACCCCACCCACTCTGTTCTCCCACAGTCATGTTGGCTGATGTTCGTACCCAGGGCCTTGGTGTGTGCAGAGGGCAGGTCTTTTACATGGTTTTTACATCCAGGTTGGTCCTCGCTAAACTAACCTCCATGGGTTCACGAGTCTCCAGGCCAATGTTCCAAATGTGTGTCAGGCAGCATCTGTAGAGGGATGAGCAGACGAGGTTTCAGATCAGGACGGTCTCGACTCGAAACATCACCCATTCCTTCTCTCCACAGATGCTGCCCGACCTGCTGAGTTCCTCCAGCACTTTGTGCTTTGCTCAAAATTCCAGCTCCTGCAGTTTCTCGTGTCTCTCTCTGTGACCCTCGATGTGGCATCGTTTATTATCCACATAATCCATTTCAGTAACAATCTCCTGTTCCGCCAGTAACCTGATTTGTCACATTGGTCACAGTGTCTCTCTGACCAGATGACTGTGGGATGGCTAAACCGATGGCAGTGGACCTTTGAGAATGGAATGAGAAATGCAAATGTCACTGATGTGAAATCTACGTTGAAGGCTGTGGAGAGAAATCATGAACTCACTTACAATAGACAACAGACAATAGGTGCAGGAGTAGGCCATTCGGCCCTTCGAGCCAGCGCTGCCATTCATTGTGACCATGGCTGATCATCCCCAATCAGTTCCCCGTTCCTGCCTTCTCCCCATATCCCCTGACTCTGCTACCTTTAAGAGCCCTATCTAGCTCTCTCTTGAAAGCATCCAGAGAACCTGCCTCCACCGCCCTCTGAGGCAGAGAATTCCACAGACTCACAACTCAAAGAAATAGTCGTGGGAAGTTTGGTTTGAGTCTCCACGATGTGACTGTGAAATGGGCGGTAGAGTTGCTGCCTCACAGCACCAGAGACTAGGGTTCGATCCTGACTACGGGTACGTTCTCCCTGTGACCGCATGCGTTTTCTCTTGTTACTCCGGTTTCCTCCCACATCCCAAAATTGTCCGGGGTTGTAGGTGAATTGTCCCTCTGTACATTGGCCCTTGTGTATAGGGTAGATGAGTGACCGTTGGTCAACGCGGACTCAGTGGGACGAAGGGCCTGTTTCCACCCTGGATCCCGAAACTCAACTCAACTAATTAAAATAAATGAGCCTTCCCGATGTCTCGGCTTGAGATTGCATGAGCAGTGCTGGTCCATTGGAAGATTCACCAGGTGCTTGAGACCAGTGCACGTGCCTGTACACGAGTGTCTGTACACGAGTGCCTGTACACGAGTGTCTGTACACGAGTGTCTGTACACGAGTGCCTGTACACGAGTGCCTGTACATGAGTGTCTACACGAGTGCCTGTACACGAGTGTCTGTACACGAGTGTCTGTACACGAGTGCCTGTACACGAGTGTCTACACGAGTGCCTGTACACGAGTGCCTGTACACGAGTGCCTGTACACGAGTGCCTGTACACGAGTGCCTGTACACGAGTGTCTACACGAGTGTCTGTACACGAGTGCCTGTACACGAGTGTCTGTACACGAGTGTACACGAGTGCCTGTACACGAGTGCCTGTACACGAGTGCCTGTACACGAGTGCCTGTACACGAGTGTCCTGTACACGAGTGCCTGTACACGAGTGCCTGTACACGAGTGCCTGTACACGAGTGCCTGTACACGAGTGTCTACACGAGTGCCTGTACACGAGTGTCTACACGAGTGCCTGTACACGAGTGTCTACACGAGTGCCTGTACACGAGTGTCTGTACACGAGTGCCTGTACACGAGTGCCTGTACACGAGTGTCTACACGAGTGTGTACACCAGTACACGAGTGTGTACACGAGTGTACACGAGTGTCTGTACACGAGTGTCTGTACACGAGTGTCTACACGAGTGCCTGTACACGAGTGCCTGTACACGAGTGTCTACACGAGTGCCTGTACACGAGTGCCTGTACACGAGTGCCTGTACACGAGTGTCTACACGAGTGTCTACACGAGTGTCTACACGAGTGCCTGTACACGAGTGCCTGTACACGAGTGTCTGTACACGAGTGCCTGTACACGAGTGTCTGTACACGAGTGCCTGTACACGAGTGCCTGTACACGAGTGCCTGTACAAGAGTGCCTGTACACGAGTGCCTGTACACCAGTGCCTGTACACGAGTGTCTGTACACGAGTGCCTGTACACGAGTGCCTGTACACCAGTGTCTGTACACGAGTGTCTGTACACGAGTGTCTGTACACGAGTGCCTGTACACGAGTGCCTGTACACGAGTGTCTGTACACGAGTGCCTGTACACGAGTGCCTGTACACGAGTGTCTGTACACGAGTGCCTGTACACGAGTGTCTGTACACGAGTGTCTACACGAGTGCCTGTACACGAGTGTCTGTACACGAGTGTCTACACGAGTGCCTGTACACGAGTGTCTGTACACGAGTGCCTGTACACACGAGTGTCTACACGAGTGTCTACACGAGTGTCTGTACACGAGTGCCTGTACACGAGTGCCTGTACACGAGTGCCTGTACACGAGTGTCTGTACACGAGTGCCTGTACACGAGTGCCTGTACACGAGTGTCTGTACACGAGTGCCTGTACACGAGTGCCTGTACACGAGTGTCTGTACACGAGTGTCTGTACACGAGTGCCTGTACACGAGTGCCTGTACACGAGTGCCTGTACACGAGTGTCCTGTACACGAGTGTCTACACGAGTGGCTGTACACGAGTGTCTGTACACGAGTGTCTGTACATGAGTGTCTACACCTGTACACGAGTGCCTGTACACTGTACACGAGTGTCTACACGAGTGTCTGTACACGAGTGCCTGTACACGAGTGCCTGTACACGAGTGTCTGTACACGAGTGCCTGTACACGAGTGTCTGTACACGAGTGCCTGTACACGAGTGTCTACACGAGTGTCTGTACACGAGTGTGCCTGTACACGAGTGCCTGTACTGTACACGAGTGTCTACACGAGTGTCTGTACACGAGTGTCCTGTACACGAGTGCCTGTACACGAGTGTCTGTACACGAGTGTCTACACGAGTGCCTGTACACGAGTGTCTGTACACGAGTGCCTGTACACGAGTGCCTGTACACGAGTGTCTGTACACGAGTGTCTGAGTGTCTGTACACGAGTGTCTGTACACGAGTGTCTACACGAGTGTCTACACGAGTGTCTGTACACGAGTGTCTGTACACGAGTGCCTGTACACGAGTGCCTGTACACGAGTGCCTGTACACGAGTGTCTGAGTGTCTGTACACGAGTGCCTGTACACGAGTGCCTGTACACGAGTGTCTGTACACGAGTGCCTGTACACGAGTGCCTGTACACGAGTGCCTATACACGAGTGTCTACACGAGTGTCTGTACACGAGTGTCTGTACACGAGTGCCTGTACACGAGTGCCTGTACACGAGTGCCTGTACACGAGTGTCTACACGAGTGTCTGTACACGACGTGTGCCTGTACACGAGTGTCTGTACACGAGTGCCTGTACACGAGTGTCTACACGAGTGCCTGTACACGAGTGCCCGTACACGAGTGTCTGTACACGAGTGTCTGTACACGAGTGCCTGTACACGAGTGTCTACACGAGTGCCTGTACACGAGTGTCTGTACACGAGTGCCTGTACACGAGTGTCTGTACACGAGTGCCTGTACACGAGTGCCTGTACACCAGTGTCTGTACACGAGTGTCTACACGAGTGCCTGTACACGAGTGTCTACACGAGTGCCTGTACACGAGTGTCTACACGAGTGCCTGTACACGAGTGCCTGTACACGAGTGCCTGTACACGAGTGCCTGTACACGAGTGTCTGTACACGAGTGCCTGTACACGAGTGTCTGTACACGAGTGTCTGTACACGAGTGCCTGTACACGAGTGTCTGTACACGAGTGCCTGTACACGAGTGCCTGTACACGAGTGCCTGTACACGAGTGCCTGTACACGAGTGCCTGTACACGAGTGCCTGTACACGAGTGCCTGTACACGAGTGCCTGTACACGAGTGCCTGTACACGAGTGCCTGTACACGAGTGCCTGTACACGAGTGTCTACACGAGTGTCTGTACACGAGTGTGTACTGTACACGAGTGTCTACACGAGTGTCTGTACACGAGTGTCTGTACACGAGTGCCTGTACACGAGTGCCTGTACACGAGTGTCTGTACACGAGTGTCTACACGAGTGCCTGTACACGAGTGTCTACACGAGTGTCTACACGAGTGCCTGTACACGAGTGCCTGTACACGAGTGTCTGTACACGAGTGCCTGTACACGAGTGTCTGTACACGAGTGCCTGTACACGAGTGTCTACACGAGTGCCTGTACACGAGTGCCTGTACACGAGTGCCTGTACACCAGTGCCTGTACACGAGTGCCTGTACACGAGTGCCTGTACACGAGTGCCTGTACACGAGTGCCTGTACACGAGTGCCTGTACACGAGTGTCTGTACACGAGTGTCTGTACACGAGTGTCTGTACACGAGTGCATGTACACGAGTGTCTGTACACGAGTGCCTGTACACGAGTGTCTGTACACGAGTGTCTGTACACGAGTGCCTGTACACGAGTGCCTGTACACGAGTGCCTGTACACGAGTGTCTGTACACGAGTGCCTGTACACGAGTGCCTGTACACGAGTGCCTGTACACGAGTGTCTGTACACGAGTGCCTGTACACGAGTGCCTGTACACGAGTGTCTGTACACGAGTGTCTGTACACGAGTGCCTGTACACGAGTGCCTGTACACGAGTGTCTGTACACGAGTGCCTGTACACGAGTGTGTACACGAGTGCTTGTACACGTGTGTCTACACGAGTGCCTGTACACGAGTGCCTGTACACGAGTGTCTGTACACGAGTGCCTGTACACGAGTGCCTGTACACGAGTGTCTGTACACGAGTGTCTGTACACGAGTGTCTGTACACGAGTGTCTGTACACGAGTGTCTGTACACGAGTGTCTGTACACGAGTGTCTGTACACGAGTGTCTGTACACGAGTGCCTGTACACGAGTGCCTGTACACGAGTGCCTGTACACGAGTGCCTGTACACGAGTGTCTACACGAGTGCCTGTACACGAGTGCCTGTACACGAGTGCCTGTACACGAGTGCCTGTACACGAGTGCCTGTACACGAGTGTCTGTACACGAGTGTCTGTACACGAGTGTCTGTACACGAGTGCCTGTACACGAGTGTCTGTACACGAGTGTCTACACGAGTGTCTGTACACGAGTGCCTGTACACGAGTGTCTGTACACGAGTGCCTGTACACGAGTGCCTGTACACGAGTGTCTACACGAGTGTCTGTACACGAGTGTCTGTACACGAGTGCCTGTACACGAGTGTCTGTACACGAGTGTCTGTACACGAGTGTCTGTACACGAGTGTCTGTACACGAGTGCCTGTACACGAGTGCCTGTACACGAGTGCCTGTACACGAGTGTCTGTACACGAGTGTCTGTACACGAGTGCCTGTACACGAGTGTCTGTACACGAGTGTCTGTACACGAGTGTCTGTACACGAGTGCCTGTACACGAGTGCCTGTACACGAGTGTCTGTACACGAGTGCCTGTACACGAGTGTCTGTACACGAGTGCCTGTACACGAGTGCCTGTACACGTGCCTGTACACCAGTGCCTGTACACGAGTGCCTGTACACGAGTGTCTGTACACCAGTGCCTGTACACCAGTGTCTGTACACCAGTGTCTGTGCATGGGTGCAGGAGATACAAGCTCCTTCCAGAGGCAGCAGCCTCTGTTATTTCAGTACCTCTCCACTGTTGCCCAGGAATCTACAACATACGTCAGGTTGAGTGAAGCATATGCTATTTCATCAGCTGAAAGAATTCAATGTCCAGAGGGCACCTGCACCAGATGGAACGGCAGGCAGGGATTTAAACTCTATTGCACTACTTTGAACAGGCAAATCCCACATGTTAACAAGCCGACACACAACATTCAATTGAATTCTCAAAAGATCTTTGGTAATGTTCCATTGAAAAGCCTTTTAACTACTATTTAGATCCAAGGAATTAAAAGCTAACTAGGTAACTGTATGGGCACTGGGCCCACAATGGGAAGACTTGGGTTTGCATAAATACTCTTCAAGTTCCATTCATGGTTTGATGACCACTGAAGATTTTCCAAAATTGATTGCAGATTCTGGATGTTGACATAACGTGAAACAAGGTCATGCACGGCTAGGCGATCACTGCATGAGATTGATTCTATTCATAGGGTCTGGATCAATGACATTGATGTCCAAATGAAAAGAGTATTGATTTTAATGCAGAAGAATGTAAAATTATTTTGTAAAATATTAAATTTCAATGCATGAATGAGCGATATTCATTTAGTATATATTCTATGGTGTATGGACACACTGATCTGTTCTGTATTTATGCCTACAATGTGTCTGTTGTGCTGCAGCAAAGCAAGAATTTCATTGACCTATCTGGACACATGATAATAAACTCTCTTGACATGACCTGGTGAATCTATGGAATTCATTGCCACAGACGGCAGTGGAGGCCAAGTCATTGGGTATTTTTAGAGCAGAGATTGATAGGTTCGTGATTAGTACTGGTCGGTGTCAAAGGATATGGGGAGAAGCAGGAGAATGGGGTTGAGATGGAAAGATAGATCAGCCGTGATTGAATGGTGAAGCAGGCTCTATGTGTGATTGGCCTAATTCTGCTCCTGTGTCTTATGAAGTTAACCTCGAGTCTATTACCCACGGTGGGGGAATATAGAGGTAGAGGTCACGGGGTTAAGCTGAGACGGAAAATAAACATTTATAGAGACCTAAGGGGCAACTTTTCCACCCAGAGGATGGTAGGTGTATGGAACGAGCTGCCAGAGGAGGTAGTTGAGGCTGGGACAATAACTACATTTACTGGACAATTGCACAGATACATGGATAGGAAAGGTTTATTCAACACCTCAAATACATTGGACAGAGAGGAAGGTGTTGAGGACCAAATGTAGGCAAATGTAACCATCCCAGTATGCCAAGTGGGTCAGCATGGACAAGGTGGGCCGAAGGGCCTGTTTCTGTGCTGTACTCTCTAACTCTATTGATATCATTATTAATAATTGCTGTCTGAAACAACGCAATCATTGTTACACTATTACCATTAAGGCAAATCAAGTAATTGCAAGAACATGGATAGACACAAAACGCTGGAGTAACTCAGCGGGACAGGCAGCATCTCTGGAGAGAAGGAATGGGTGACGTTTCAGGCCTTCAGATTAGAAGGGTCTTGACCCGAAACGTCACCCATTCCTTCTCTCCAGAGATGCTGCCTGTCCCGCTCAGTTACTCCAGCATTTTGTGTCTTTATTCAGTTTGAACCAGCATCTTCGAGTCCTTCCAACACACCTGGTCAATAATACATTTTAGAATTTGTTGTTTCATATCAGGATCATCAGCGTGCAATGTGAGTGTGTAAAACAACCTTCATCTCAATAAGAATGTGTAGCCCTGGAGGAACTGCAGATGCTGGTTTACACTGGAGATAGACACAAAATGCTGGAGTAAACTCAGCGGGTTCGAAGAAGGGTCTCGACCTGAAACATCACCCATTCCTTCTAACCAGAGATGCTGCCTGTCCCACTGAGTTACTCCAGCATCTTGTTCAAGAAGGAACTGCAGATGCTGGAAAATCGAAGGTACACAAAAAAAAAAGCTGGAGAAACTCAGCGGGTGCAGCAGCATCTCTGGAGCGAAGGAAATAGGTAACGTTTCTTTTGTTTTTTTTCCTTCGCTCCATAGCAATGTTGCTGCATCTTGTTGTGTATCTGAGTTACTCCAGCATCTTGTTGTGTATCTGAATAAAAACATTGGTCTGGCAATTTGCAATGTAAAGGGCCTGTCCCACTTGGCGATATTTTCAGCGAATGCCGGCATCATTGACCGATGTATCAGGTCGCCGAAAGATTCACGGCTTGACGCGGCGTGATGGCGTATTGACTCGCGTGTTTTTTCAAGCGTCGCAACATTTGTTTTGTCGCCGCTGGATATTGAAACGTTCAAAATATTTTGGCGACCCTGATATGATGCAGGCAGTCGCAGAGAAAGTTGCCAAGTGGGACAGGCCCTAAATGGTTAATCTGGTTTAGGCCAGAGTGGTTACACATTGTGAACTTATACTGACACAAAGTCTACCCCTGGCCTGTGCATTTTTGTGCAGTCATCACTGGCCCACTCACAATGTGCAGTTGGTAGCGGCCACATGCCACAGTGTGTGCGTCACAGTTATTGAGCAGTAGACCTGTGCTTATCACTCCCCACAGATGGGAGCCTGTCTCATCATTATTCACCTTTTCCTCCCAATGCAGCAAGCGTACGTCTCCAGTAAAATTCCAGCTCTCCGCCTTATTCAAACATTCCCCTTTCAACGTTACTGTCGGGGAAAGAGAACCAAACAATTAACCTCATGAAATCTTAATAACGTTCCCCTCAATCATTAAGATACCCTCGCTACTAAAGTAAACGGGCTGTCTGTCAGCTCTGTGTCTAGTTTTAAAACAGCTGTGAATTTGTTTGGACGGCCAGTCTGAGCCTAGACTCCTACAGTCAGTGGGCATCTGGGGCACATTGGTGGTGCTGGTACCACAGGCAGCGTGTGACATGGGCTGAGTGGATGTAAACCTGGTATGTGTCTGAAGGACCAAAGACAGACACTTGATCTGGCTGAAGAATGGTCTTGACCAGTCTTCACCCTTCAAGAGAATCAAGAGAGAGTTAGATAAGGCGTACGGAATCAGGGATAGAGGAAAAAAGCAGGAACGGGGTACAGATTCTGGATGATCTGCCATGATCATATTGAATGGCAGTGCTGGCAAGTAGGGCCGAATGGCCTACTCCAGCACCTACTTTCTATGACCTGAAACATCACCCATTCCTTCTCTCCAGAGATGTTGCCTGTCCTGCTGAGTTACTCCAGCTTTTTGTGTCTATCTTCTGAAGAAACCTGTGGCAGATTTCACTGAACATAAGGTTAACTTTCATACATATGTGAATCGTATGTGAATCTGGGATGGATCCCATCAAATGGCAGGAGGGCTGATCCTTGGGATGCCTCAGATGCTGCATTGTGCTTTTTAAAGGCTCGCAGAGCCAATTATTTAGTGATTTCAATGTATTTTTAATCTTTCCCCGCCCGTCTGTACTTGTCATTCTCACTGCCAGAGACTGTGAATCCATCATGAATGTCATTTAAATTCAAAGCCTCTGGGGGGTTATTGTCTTAAAGTTTAAAGAATGATGCATTTAGTTTGCAAAATATAAAGTATTCACTTGGATATTTACTTTTAAAAAGATCTTGGTGAAGAAACCAGAAGATGAAAGGTTTATCGTTTAACGTTTATCGGGCCCGGCCTTTTTGAAGATTGGATTCCCACAGATTTAAGGCAGAAATAAATGGAAATAGAAAATAAAATTGTTCACAGCCGATCGTACATCTATTCTGGTGCTCACAACTACAGCTTACATTCTTTCTCATCAATGCCTTTCATACATTTGATGAATACTCTGTACCTGTGGATACTCTGAAGCATCTGTGGAGAACATGGATAGGTGACGTTTCACAGAGTGCTGGAGTAACTCAGCGGGTCAGACAGCATCTGTGGAGAACATGGATAGGTGACGTTTCACAGAGTGCTGGAGTAACTCAGCGGGTGCAGCAGCATCTATGGAGCTAAGGAAATAGGCAACGTTTCGGGTCGAAACCCGGAAGGGTTTCGGCCCGAAACGTTGCCTATTTCCATAAGGATTTCGGCCCCGAAACGTTGCCTATTTCCTTCGCTCCATAGATGCTGCTGCACCATAACTCAGCGGGTCAGGCAGCATCCAGAAACCAGAAGATGAAAGGTTTATCGGTTAACGTTTATCGGGCCCGGCCTGTTTGAAGATTGGATTCCCACAGATTTAAGGCAGAAATAAATGGAAATAGAAAATAAAATTGTTCACAGCCGATCGTACATCTATTCTGGTGCTCACAACTACAGCTTACATTCCTTCTCATCAATGCCTTTCATACATTTGATGAATACTCTGTGGATGCTATAGAATGCAGAGGAGGGGTCTGGCCCAGAATCTACTGACCAGCACAACCTATACCTGTAGCATTTGACCAGCAATCAGTGTCATAAGTGATAGGAGCAGAATTAGGCCATTCGGCCCATCAAGTCTACACCGCCATTCAATCATGGCTGATTTATCTCTCCCTCTGAACACCCGGATTAATCAAGAATCTCTCTCTCTCTGCTTTAAAAATATCCACTGACTTGGCCTCCACAGCCTTCTATGGCAAAGAATTCCACAGATTCACCACCCTCTGACGAAAGAGTGCTGGAGTAACTCAGCGGGTCAGGCAGCATCTGTGGAGAACATGGATAGGTGACGTTTCACAGAGTGCTGGAGTAACACAGTGGGTCAGGCAGCATCTGTGGAGAACATGGATAGGTGATGTTTCACAGAGTGTTGGAGTAACTCAGTGGGTCAGGCAGCATCTGTGGAGAACATGGATAGGTGATGTTTCACAGAGTGCTGGAGTAACTCAGCGGGTGCAGCAGCATCTATGGAGCTAAGGAAATAGGCAACGTTTCGGGTCGAAACCCGGAAGGGTTTCGGCCCGAAACGTTGCCTATTTCCATAAGGATTTTGGCCCCGAAACGTTGCCTATTTCCTTCGCTCCATAGATGCTGCTGCACCATAACTCAGCGGGTCAGGCAGCATCTGTGGAGAACATGGATAGGTAACGTTTCACAGAGTGCTGGAGTAACTCAGCGGGTCAGGCAGCATCTGTGGAGAACATGGACAGGTGATGGGAAAAAGGCAATGTTTTGGGTCGGGGTCCTTTCTTCAGACAGTCCCCTAACTGACATGTCGAATGTCCACTCCTCCACACATGCTGCCTGACCCACTGAGTTACTCCAGCATTCTGTGTCTATCTTTGGTGTAAACCTGCAGTTCCTCCTTACACACTCATGAGGCACTACTGAGGTATTAACCATCTTAATAGCAATCAACCTTGGCTGGCCACCACACCTGAGCAGGTGAGTTTGTTAGTGTTGTCTACACCGCGGTAATCACACATTGCAATCTTATTCCATCTCATTTATTTCCCATTGCAGAAGATAAAGTGTTCTGACAATTAAAACCTCCAGTACAGTCTCCTTCATTGTGCTAATTCCGTACTAATAACATATTGCACACTCTGGTCAACCAACAATTACATTTGGTTTTTCAAGTCAAAAATGGTTTCCTTTCGGATGGGAAATGGCCCCTTCATGAAGCAGATTTGTTGATTTATTTTTTGCATTTCTGCTGGAGTTGAGTGTAGTTTATTGTCACGTGTACCGAGGTACAGTGAAAAGCTTTTGTTGCCTGCTAACCCAGCCAGCCAGTCAGCAGAAAGACAATACATGATTATAACCGAGCCATTTACAGTGTACAGATAAATGATAAGGGAATAATGTTTAGTGCAATGTAAAGCCCGATCAAATGTGTAGGAAGGAACTGCAGATGCTGGTTTATACTGAAGATAGACAAGGTGCTGGAGTAACTCAGCGGGACAGGCAGCATCTGTGGAGAGAAGCAATGGGTGATGTTTCGGGTCGAGACCCTTCTTCAGACTCAACGACCTCCTCTGGCAGCTGTGACTTTGAAACAATGTCCACCAACACTTTATTCCTGCGACCAAAATGCATGACTCCACATATTCCATCAGACATTTCTCTGCCCAACCTGTCCAAGTCCTTCTGCAGAGTCCCTGCTTTCTCTACACTACCTGCCCCTCCATCTAGTTCCGTATCAGCGGGAGAGCGAGTAGCCGCCGTCCGGCCGAATGTCCGCGGTGTTGTCGTCGTCTCCTTCACTGAGAATCGGCCAAACATCGGCCCAGCCTCAGCCTGGCTCGGCTCGCCTCTCCTCGCCTCGCCTCGCCTCGCCTCTCCTCTCCTCTCCTCTCCTCTCCTCGCCTCTCCTCTCCTCCCCTGTCCTCGCCTCCTCTCCTCTCCTCGCCTCTCCTCTCCTCTCCTCGCCTCTCCTCTCCTCGCCTCGCCTCTCCTCTCCTCTCCTCTCCTCTCCTCTACTCCCCTCTCCTCGCCTCTCCTCTACTCCCCTCTCCTCTCCTCGCCTCATCGAGTCGGCTGCAAGCTAGCCTCCCCATCCTCTCCCGTCTCTCGTTCATTCTCTCGTTCATTCTCTCCCCTCTCTGGTTCATTCTCTCTCTCTCTCTCTCTCTCTCTCTCTCTCTCATTCCTCTCTCTCCCCTCCTCCCCCTCTCTCCTTCTCTCTCTCGCCGCTACGGGGAGGGATTTTCCGGACCGCGGTGCCAGGTTTGTGGCTTCAGGCCGCTGGGCTCGGACATCGCTGGCGGATCCGCCCCGCCCCGCCCCTGGTTGCAGCCCCCACCCCCAGCTCCACAACCCCCTCTACACCCCCCCCACCCTACTCCCCCCCCCTCCCCTCTCTCCCTCCCTCTCTCCAGCAGCGGGTCTGTGTCTGTCTGTCTGTCTGTCACGGACAAGGAGCTGCCGCCGGATCGCGGATCAGTCCCGGAGCAGCGCGGGCTCCATCTATGCCGCTTGCAGGTACGGGCCGGGCCGGGGTGGGTGTGTGTGTGTGGGTGTGTGGGTGGGTGTGTGGGTGGGTGTGTGTGTGGGGGTCCCGCACCCTCTGTCTCTGTCTGTCCCGCAGGGCGGGGCGGTGGCGGCGGGAATGTTGGGGACGGGAGACACAGCGAGCCCGACCCCCCCCCCCCTCTCTGTCCCCACCCCCGGGGCGATCTTGTGTCCGTGGCGGTGTGTGTGTGGTGGGGGGGGGGGGACACAGATCGCCCGGGGGGTGGGACGGGGACAGAGGGGGGGGGGGAGCGGCTCCGGCGGTCGATGCGGGGCCGTGAGATCCCCCCCCCCCACACACCCCCACACACGGGCAGCTGTGGCCGGGGGGCGCTGGGCAGCGGCAGCGGGGCGTGTGGCCGCGGGAGGGGGAACAAAGACTCGACCCCCCGCCTCCAGCCCCCTCCCCTCACACGGCGGGGAAAACGGCGGAGCCCGGGGTCCGGGTGAAGTCGCTGCAGCGCAGGGCGGGGACATGGGGATAAGGCCAGGGCTGGAGTGTGTGTGTGGGGGTCTGTGTGGGTCTGTGTGTGTGGGTGTGTGGGTCTGTCTGTCTCTGTGTGTGTGGGTCTCTGTGTGTGTGTGTGTCTCTCTGTGTCTGTGTGTGTGTGTGTGTGTGTGTGTGTGTCTCTGTGTGTGTGTGTGTGTGTGTGTGTGTGTGTGTGTGTGTGTCTGTGTGTGTCTGTGTCTCTGTGTCTCTGGCTGTGTGTGTGTGTGTGTGTGTGTGTATCTGTGTGTGTGTGTGTGTGTGTGTGTGTGTGTGTGTGTGTGTGTGTGTGTGTGTGTGCATGTGTGTACGTGTGTGTGTCTCTGTGTGTGTGTGTGTGTGTGTGTGTCTGTGTGTGTGTGTCTCTGTGTGTGTGTGTGTGGGTCTGTGTGTGTGTGTGGGTCTGTGTGTGTGTGTGTGTGTGTGTGTGTGTGTGTGTGTGTGTGTGTGTGTGTGTGTGTGTGTGTGTGTCTGTGTGTGTGTGTGTGTGTGTGTGTGTGTGTGTCTCTGTCTGTGGGAGTCTGTGTGTGTGTCTGTGTGTGAGTGTCAGGGGTGAGGTGTGCAGTGCGGACAGGGAGGGTGCAACATCACATGGGCCGCTGTCACTGGACTGTGGGACGCTGCCTGCATCCACTGTCGGCAACAACAATGCAGAGGGACCCCCCCCCCCCCCCACAGATGTGACCTCCCCCCCCTGACCACCACCACCCACCCCCCCCCCCCCCCCCCCCCCCCCCCTCTCCACTGTTTGTGGGATCTTGCTGTTCACGGACACTGCAGTCCTGTATATTAAGGATGTGAAAGCTGCCACATTGCACGCTGAGAGGCAGTGGTGATCAATATTACAGATTTGAATTATTATTAATATATGAATATTAGAGACTGGGTCTCTTTGTGAAAACTTCTGCACAATAATTTGATGAAGCTGCGTTTATTGCTCTTGCCCGGCTTCGAATGGCAGATTATGTTCAACCGTGGAGAATGTTTTTTACCGCAAATCCTTGCCCTGTGATTGTGTTGAGTCATGCCTTGTATAAAACCACTGTACGTAGGTACGTCAGTAATCATTCTCTCAAGCATCTTACTCATCCAGCACAGAAACAGGCCCTTCGGCCCAACTCGCCCATGCTGACCAACATGCTCCGTCTACACAAGTCCCACCTGCCCATATTCCTCTAAACCTGCCCGACCCATGCACCTGTCCAAGTCTCTGAAGAAGGGTCTCAACCCAAAATGTCACCCATTCCTTCTCTCCAGAGATGCTGCCTGTCCCGCTGAGTTACTCCAGGTTTTTGTGTCTATCTTATGAAGAAACATGTAGGAGATTTCACAGCAGCCCAGCTGTGCTGCTGATGTGTTTCTCTGCAGAAACGCCATGCGCTGGAGCTAACTTTGACCGTGGAATTCACCTCCATTAATGTGTAGAAAAGAACTGCAGATGCTGGTTTAAATCGAAGGTAGACACAAAAAGATGGAGTAACTCAGCGGGTGAGGCAGCATCTCTGGAGCCTGGGAATAGGTGACGTTTCGGGACGGGACCCTTCTTCAGACTGATGAGGGGATGAGGGGGCGGGAAGAAGAAAGGAAGAGGCGGACACAGTTGGCTGTGGGAGAGCTGGGAAAGGGAGGGGAAGGAGGGAGAAAGCAGGGACTACCTGAAATTGGAGAAGTCAATGTTGATACCGCTGGGGTGTAAACTACCCAAGCGAAATATGAGGTGCTGCTCCTCCAATTTGCGGTGGGACTCACTCTGGCCATGGAGGAGGCCCAGGACAGAAAGGTCGGATTCGGAATGGGAGGGGGAGTTGAAGTGCTGAGCCACCGGGAGATCAGGTTGGTTAAGGCGGACTGAGCGGAGGTGTTCAGCAAAACGATCGCCAAGCCTAGGCTTGGTCTCACCGATGTAGAGAAGTTGACACCTAGAGCAGCGGATACAGTAGATGAGGTTGGAGGAGGTGCAAGTGAACCTCTGCCTCACCTGGAAAGACTGTTTGGGTCCTTGGATGGAGTCGAGGGGGGAGGTAAAGGGACAGGTGTTGCATCTCCTGCGGTTGCGGTACCTGGGGAGGGGGTGGTTTGGGTGGGAAGGGGCGAGTTGACCAGGGAGTTACAGAGGGAATGGTCTCTGCGGAAAGCAGAAAGGGGTGGAGATGGGAAGATGTGGCCAGTGGTGGGATCCCGTTGGAGGTGGCGAAAGTGTTGGAGGATTATCTGATGTATGTGACGGCAGATGGGGTGGAAGGAGAGGAGAAGGAGGACTCTAACCCAAACTCACCTCCATTAATGCTGAGCGCTGTTTGCATGCAGAACCTTGCAAACCGGTGGGGCAGCGATCACTGCCTTATTGTAGGTCGAGGCAGGGCTCCAATGTGTCAGCTGCGGTAACCAAGGTAACCTGGTCCTTGCACTGACCTCCATCATGTTCAAGAAGGAACTGCAGATGCGGGCAAAATCGAAGGTAGACAAAAATGCTGGAGAAACTCAGCGGGTGAGACAGCATCTATGGAGCGAAGGAATAGGTGACGTTTCGGGTCGAGACCCTTCTGACTGATGTGGGGTTGTGGGGGCGGGAAGAAAAAAGGAAGAGGCGGGGACAGTGCGCTGTGGGAGAGCTGGGGAGGGGAGGGGAAGGAGGGAGAAAGCAAGGACTACCTGAAATTGGAGAGGTCAATGTTTATACCACTGGGGTGTAAATATGAGGTTTACATTGACCAGTGATATGAACATTGACGTCCCCATTAGGTTTATGTGTGTGGAGAGATGGTGAATGAGATCTCCTACCGGTTGGCTGAGACCCTGCGGGCTGAAGGGCCTCTTCCTGTGCTGTCCTGTCCCATGTATGTTCCATCAGCAGGCTACCGTTTGATGCATCTGAAGTTGCATCAGGATTAGTAATTGCTCTAAGTTAAGGATCATTCCTGCTTGAATCATAGTGTCAAATCCCCAGCAGCCACCATTAATGACAGAGGTACAAGAAAGGCAGATGCTGGACTCTTGACCAATACACAGTGCTGGGGGAACTCAAGTGCGGCATGATGGCGCAGCGGTAGAGTTGCTGCCTCACAGCACCAGTGACCCGGGTTCGATCCCGACTACGGGTGCTGTCTGTACGGAGTTTGTATGTTCTCCCCTTGACCTGCGTTGGTTTTGTCTGAGATCTTCAGTTTTCTCCCACACTCCAAAGGTGTACAGGTTTGTATGTTAATTGGCTTGGTGTAAATGTAAATTGTCCCTAGTGTGTGTAGGATAGTGTTCATGTGTGGACATGATGGGCCAAAGGGCCTGTTTCTGTGCTGTATCTCTAAACTCAGCGTGTCAGGCAGCATCTGTGGATCACTCTGAAGAAGGGACCCAACCCAAAACATCATCTATCCATTCCCACCATGAATGCTGCCTGACCTGCTGAGTTCCTCCAGCACTTTGTGCTTTCCAATTCATGAGAGCTTAATTTAAGAAATGATGTTTGAACTGATGTCAGTCCACTGTATATCAGTAAATAAGGTGATTGCTGACCTGGTCCTGGTTCCAATGCTGGAGGTGAGATGTTGGTCTAGTCTCTGTGTGTGATTCCAATCACCTGGAATGATTTGCTCAAGGACATTCCTTCAATACCATGGCATTTATGGAGAATATTAGCAGAAAAATATCGAGTGGACATTGCAGAAGGGGATTAAATTAATGAGGGAACACACATTCTCTGGATAGACACAAAATGCTGGACAGGCAACAACTCTGGAGACAAGGAATAGGTGACGTGTCAGGTTGAGACCCTTGTTCAGACTCGGTGTGAAGAAGAGTTCCAACTTGAAATGCCACACTAGAGTCTTAGAGTCCTACAGTGTGGAAACAGGCCCTTTGGCCCAACTCCTTCTCTCCAGAGATGCTGCTGCCTGACCCGCTGCGTTACTCCAGCACTTTGTAAACCAGCATCTGCAGTTCCTTCCTACACATTCTGTGGATTTGTTTTCCCAAATGCTTGGATCGATTCCTGATAACCACGTGCACAAGATAGCTGGTTAGCTCAGCATGGTCAGAGGAACTCACTGGTGACTTTGACCCCTAATGGATAAGTCATTCTGTCCGGGGTCTCCTGTGTGTGAAGATCTGAACATTGGGCGTTAAATTAGCTGGAGACCAGTCTATGGGTCACTGGTGTTTTGTAAACGGAAGTTAGCCTTGGAGTGGACCAGAGAACCTGATGACCCGACAGATATCTCCAGGTATTTCTTCATTTCTGTTTGTACTTGTGGGGATTGTCAGCTGTCTGGCTGATAGGGTCATGAACCGAACCAGGCTAAAAGCTCAGTGCCTGGAATGCCAATTCAGCTCACCACACCAATGGATGAATGGATGGATGGATGGATGCCCTCTGTTAGTTTAGTATCGAGATACAGCGCGGACCGGGTCCGCGCCGACCAGCGATCCCCACACATTAACACTATCCTACACACCCAAGGGACAATGTATACATTTCACATTTACACCAAGCCAATCAACCTACAAACCTGTACATCTTTTGAGAGTGGGAGGAAACCGAAGATCTCGGACAAAACCCACGCAGGTCACGGGGAGAACGTGCAAACTCCGTACAGACAGCGCCTGTAGTTGGAATCGAACCCGAGTCTCCGGCGCTGCACTCGCTGTGAGGCAGCAACTCTACCGCTGCACCACCGTGCCATCCACACTGCTCTCATTGATGCCTTCATTCAGCCTTGTTTGAAGAGTATTCCTCACCTGTGAAGTGGGCAACCTATGATACTCGGCTTTTCATTTGTTGGCATTGAGATCAACTTGTCATTACTCAAGGTATCTGACTGTGAGTGAAAGAACTCGCTGACATAAGTGAAACACAGCATTTGATTCACACTGAATGGCAACTCTACACTAATGGTGTCCCTGTGTGTGTGTGTAAGCTCCGTCTCAGGGTCTGTTTCTGAAACACTGTAAACACACAAATCAGCATCTTGTTACACACCACCCCACCCCTAACAAACCCCACCCCACCCCACCCCTGACAAACCCCATAGACTCCATCTACTCTTCAGGCTTCCTCGAAAGCAGCCAACATAATCCTGGACCATTTTCACCCAGGTCACTCCCTCTTCTCCCCTCACGCAGAGATACAAAGGTTTAGAAGCACATGCCACCGGATACAGGAACAGCTTCTTCCCGGCTGTTATCAGACGACTCAACTGTCCTCTTGTAAACCTTGGATGTACGTATTCCTAATCTGACCATTTACTTTGTTATGGCCCCTTGTGCGTTCTTTATCTGCACTTTCTCTGCAGTTGTAACACAGTATTTTGCACGATGTTCTGTTTCTCATCTTGCTTCACCATGCATAGTGTGATTTAGCCCAACAACTAGTTATCACTGTATGGTGTATTCGTGACAATATCAAACCCATACTGATAGAATAATGTTTAAGAAGGAACTGCAGATGCTGGAAAAATCGAAGGTAGACAAAAATGCTGGAGAAACTCAGCGGGTGAAGAAGGGTCTCGACCAGAAACGTCACCTATTCCTTCGCTCTCCATAGATGCTGCCTGTCCCGCTGAGTTACTCCAGCATTTTGTGTCTATCTTTGGTTTAAACCGGCATCTGCAGTTCATTCCAATACTAACCTGTTGTGGGAACTGGTTATATGTTGATGGGGATTTTCAGTGTGTGTGTTTAAACTGTATTGTTCAAACATGCTAAAGAGCAGGAAGACAGCAACGTCTAATCATCCTGATTATCTTTAAATGATCTGAAGCAGTTGCGATCACGGTCACATTTAGATTTTAGTTCTCAGACAGGAGAGCAAAGTGCTAAAGACAGCTCCACTCAAAATAGCGTTGTCATTGTGGTGTACCTGTTACTGCTCAATTATGTGAAGCAAAAACCAAACAAGGTGAGTGATTGCTGGAATTATCGCTTGTCTGTGCCTCTGTGCAAGCATTGTGTCTGTTTCACCTGTGAAGAAGGGTCTCGACTCGAAACGTCACCTGTCCATGTTCTCCACAGATGCTGCCTGACCCGCTCTGAGTTACTCCAGCACTCTGTGAAACGTCACCTATCCATGTTCTCCACAGATGCTGCCTGACCCGCTGAGTTTACTCCAGCACTCTGTGAAACGTCACCTATCCATGTTCTCCACAGATGCTGCCTTTCCTGCTGAGTTACTCCAGCACTCTGTGAAATGTCACCTATCCATGTTCTCCACAGATGCTGCCTGACCCGCTGAGTTACTCCAGCACTCTGTGTCTATCTACCAAGGACATGGGTTGGTTTAGTGAATGGGAAACACCTCAACTCTGGGCTCTGCAGGGCGACATTCCGTAAAACCAATGCATTCCAAGCATTTAGGCAATTGCAGGAGTTCTTTGCAGATTTCTGTGAAAGGCGGGCATAACGCATCTTGCTGGTTGAAGGACATTTGTAAGTTAGCCAAAGACATTAGTCCCTGATTTACATATTCACATTGCCTGACTCTGTTTAAGGAATGTATCCATGTTGCCAAAAACATTAAGCGCCTCTAATTTGGAATTTGAACTCTACAGTGAATGCAGACAATTCTGATGATGATTTTGTCTGCATAGGATGTAATATTGGTTTTAAAAAAATCAGTTTCTATGACATTTGTTTAAGAAGGAACGGCAGATGCTGGAAAATCGAAGGTAGACAAAAATGCTGGAGAAACTCAGTGGGTGAGGCAGCATCCATGGAGCGAAGGAATAGGTGACGTTTCAGGTCGAGACCCTTCTTCAGATCTGAAACGTCGCCTATTTCCTTTGGTCGATAGATGCTGCCTCGCCCGCTGAGTTTCTCCAGCATTTTCTACCTTCAGTTTCTATGATAAACTATTTAACAATTGTCAATCGCAGATATCCATGTTGATTTACCGATCGTTGCTGCATCTGCTTGCAAATTTTTTTTTTAACGCAGACTTCAAAGGTTTTGTGCTTCCTGTGGGGAACCATTTGAACTCCTGTTTCTAACAAACAACTGCATTTTGGATGATGGAAAATTGATTTTTTTCCAGGCAGTCTCTTCTTAATGTTCCTGCCATGTCCATTTGGCTCTGAAGATGGTTAAATATTTGGAAAGATGGTTCAAATTTTAAAGCTGAATAATGTTGGTCTGTTCTCAGCTTATGGGAATCTGATTATGTGATCTGGAAACCACCTTGTGTGTACAGTGTGGTCGAATAAAGGGGATTAATGTAGGATTCGAGTAAATGGTGGGTGATGTGGACTCAATGGGCAGTAGGGCCTGGTTCTGTGCTGTGGTCTTTATGTACATTACATGTATATAGTTCAGTACAAGTATCACTATACATTAGCATCTAGATACATCTTAGATCAGTATCTCAGACACAGTACAAGTGTACAGCAGTCGTACACTGAGACAGTATACAGAGTCTGAAGAAGGTTTTCGGCCCGAAACGTTGCCTATTTCCTTCGCTCCATAGATGCTGCTGCACCCGCTGAGTTTCTCCAGCATTTTTGTGTACCTTCGATTTTCCAGCATCTGCAGTTCCTTCTTGAACAGTATACAGAGTCGCCAGTTTGGTGCCATTACCAAGTCCCAGTTGTTGTAAGTGCAGGGATCTTGACCTGACTGTGAAGGTCCGTTGTTCTGGCGGCGATTCAGGGGCGGCTTCCACCGCTGTAGGCCACGTGCTCGGCCTCTTGGAGCCGCGCCCGGTCCACCGAGCCCCAGGCTGTTGCAGGGCCTGCAGGCACTCGGTCTAATTGAGCCCCAGGCTGTTGCACGGCCTCCAGGCACCCGGTCTAATTGAGCCCCAGGCTGTTGCAGGGCCTCCAGGCACCCGGTCTAATTGAGCCCCAGGCTGTTGCAGGGCTTGCAGAGCCCCAGGCTGTTGCAGGGCCTGCAGCAACTCGGTCTAATTGAGCCCCAGGCTGTTGCAGGGCCTGCAGCAACTCAGTCTAATTGAGTCCCAGGCTGTTGCAGGACCTCCAGGCACCCGGTCTAATTGAGCCCCAGGCTGTTGCGGGGCCTGCAGCACTGCACAATCTAATTGAGCCCCAGGCTGTTGCAGGGCCTCCAGGCACTCGGTCTAATTGAGCCCCAGTGGATAGGCCTGCCTTATAAATCTGTGAATATCCAGAAGGGAATAACAACAGGAAATTAGTATTAATGTGGTTATCATCAAACAGACCATTTAGAAACATAGAAAATAGGTGCAGGAGTAGGCCATTTGGCCCTTCGAACCAGCACCGCCATTCAATAAAATCATCATCCAAAATCAGTACCCCGTTCCTGCTTTCTCCCCATAGCCCTTGATTCCGTTAGCCCTAAGAGCTAAATCTAACTCTCTCTTGAAAACATCCAGTGAATTGGCCTCCACTGCTGTCTGTGGCCGAGAGTTCCACAGATTCACAACTCTCTGGGTGAAAATGTACTTTGGAGGGATGTGAATTAACTGGGCGATGACTGTGAATTCATCAACAAAATCCAGAATTAGTGCTTCTGTTGCACGAGGAGCAGCTACATGTTTTTATTAAATGCCGTTCTGAAGACGCAGACCTTCTTGCAACCCCATGCACTGAAACAATTCTCAACCCCAGCATCTTGCATTGTCCTATCTGGGACACATGACAATAAAACTCTCTTGACTCTTGCAGAAGGAAGTTAAAAAGTGGGAATGAGAAATATTGGCAAGTAACATCAGAGAGAATGTTTTACAAATACACAAAGGGCAAAAGGAGGAAATATTGGGGTTCATTTGTGATCTATGGATGTGGGTGGCAGTCTTAGTGGGGGAACTATTTGTACAAATGAAGAGATAATACTGATGTGATGTAGGGAAATAAATGACAACACTCTGGCCTTTATTTCCCATGTGGAAAGTTGTAAAACAGTGATGATTCTTTCAGTGTGAAGAAGGGTTTCGGCCCGAAACATTACCTATTTCCTTCGCTCCATAGATGTTGCTGCACCCGCTGAGTTTCTCCAGCATTTTTGTGTACCTATGATTCTTTCAAAGGCGAGTTGAGAGACCAGCATCTGCAGTTCCAGCATTTTGCGTCTATCTTCAGTGTAAACCAGCATCTACAGTTTCTACACAAGTTGAGAGATTTGCAAGACTTGTACCAAGTTGTGAGCAAGCAGCCTTCGGACCAGGTTGCATCGGTATAGAGATTGCCTTTTAGCTGTTTAAAAATCAAGTTGGCACAGAGTTTTTACAGATGCTTGAGTCAAGTAGTGAACTGGCCATAGAGAATCAGTCGAGAGAGATGGCTGTATCCATCACAGCTCCGGTTAGTGTTGGTAGTATATACAGCAGGTGTACAGTGTTGGATGCAAATAGTCTGTCACCTGAGGACACATATCCACCTGAAATTATGCATTAGGCCTGGAATTGTGGTGTTAAGTTTCTCAAGTGTTAATATTGCACACTTCGGCTGTGACTGCAGTGAGATTTGTTGTTAAAGAGGGGCTGGAAATCTGCCCCCCGTCCCCCGTCTACAATGAAGGACCCGTCATGGTGCAGGTTTGCTGCAATGACTGTCCCCTGCTTTGCATATTGCTGCTGCTGCTGCTGCCGCTTTCTAAGGGAGTGGTTGTGACGTAACATGAATGACAAACCGCAAGGAATATTAATAAAGGCTTGGCCCATGGGCTTTGCTGATCAGAGAGACGAGGGCACAGACACATTGAAATGAATTGTTAATATTTGACAGCATCTTTGTTTGGTATTTGCACAAGGCTGAACTGTTGACAGCTCCCCAATTTGACTTGCAAAGCTGGCCTGTGTTTTGCAGTTGATAAAATTACAGACCATCGCCTTTCCCTTGCGAAACAGATTTTACATTTGCAAAAGGTGCATGACAAGCAACAAACTCCCTTCACATATTGGGCAACATTTTGTTTCCAAGACTTTCAATGAGAATCATAAGTGATAGGAGCAGAATTGGGCCATTTGTTCCATCAAGACTACTTCACCAATCAGTCATGGCTGATCTATCTCTCCTTCCTAACCCCATTCTCCTGCCTTCTCCCCATAACCTCTGACACCCGTACTAATCAAGAATCTATCTGCTCTAAAAATATCCATTCACTTGGCCTCAACAGCCTTCTGTGGCAAAAAATTCCACAGATTCACCACCCTCTGACTAAAAAAGTTCCTCCTCATCTTCCTAAAGGAACATCCTTTAATTCTGAGGCTACGACCTCTAGTCCTAGACTCTCCCACTAGTGTAAACATCCACTGAATATGTGGAGTCCTCCTGCAGAGTCCCTGCTTTTGCTACACTACCTGCCCCGACACCTATTTTTGTATCGTGTCAGAGAGAGAAAGCTCCTTGTTATAGGGTCAACAGCTGTGAGAATATCTCCCTACCCCAGCAAGGTAAACCACCCAGGTGGGACAGTCACTAAAGTTGCTCCCAAACAAGGCTCAAGGCACCTGCTGTTTGTGTATTGAAAATTCAGAGTGTGTCACAGGTGTTGAACTTCTGATTTTGTTTCCATATTTAAAAGAGAACCTAGTGCAGAGTTGTATGTTGAACGATAGATAGCCTGGAGATCTGGTGTACATGCACCTGTTGTATTGTAAAGGGCCTGTTCCACTTTCCCGAGTCATTCACAAATTCTCCCCTTGATTCAAACTCTCAGAATGTTCATAACGAGTCTGTAGATGTATCGTAGCGGCTCGTTACGCCAGCCTTAGGTACTCGTGGCATCAGGTAAGTTGGGACGTTTTTTCCAGCCCGATAAAAATTGTCCACGAGTTAAAAATATGGTCGGGATGAAAGAAATGGCAACATTTTACTCGTAAAGAGGGCATCGATATAGTCGTGGGAATTCATAGACATACTCGTAGGAGTTTGTAGTTTACCACGATCTACCCCGGGGCGCGGGTAGAATGGACCTGGTTTTGTGATCCCACTTTCTCAACGACTCTTTATCTGCTCCCATTGACCATGAGAAGCTTTTCTTAAAAGTTGAACGAAAGCAGGGAGTGGAAAATACATTTGAATCTCGATCTGCTGCCCTACTCCAGAGGCTAAAGATATTTGAATGTTTGTTCTGCCTCTTGGAGTCTTTAGGCTCGTCGGCAAATTTGCAAAACAAGCCGACTGGTTTGTGAATGGCTTTCGTTTAGCAGGAGCCCAGTTGACTGGCAGCCAGGCTAGTTATGGCCTCACACTGTGGCAACCTGCCAGCCCACCGGCCCGTCCCACACGCACAGAAGGTTCTGACCCAGGAGAAAACCAAGGGCTGGTGGTGATCCTGGTCCCCTCGGCCTTTTAGATTCCCACGGTCACTCGCTGCTTGTCAGCTGTTCATTGCTCCAACTTGGCACGTCAAAGCTAATAAACCTCCAAGCCATCATAACATTTGTCGTACAATTATGTCGTTCCAAATGCTCCAGCAGCACAATGTCCCATTCACAGCACAGAGCGGCTTGGGAACGTGGACTTCTGAGACTTGTTTAACTTCTTGTGGAGGAGAGGGAGAGTGTGCAGGTGATAGATCAGCTAGTCGAGGTGCTGCCCACTTGCCAAGTAGGAAGAAGGGCCCAGACCCATTCTGTCCATTTCCTCCACAGATGCTACCTGACCCATTGAGTTCCTCCAGCACTTTGTGTTTTGCTCAGGATTCCAGCATCTGCAGTTTCCCGTGTCTCCAAGATGCATTGACAAAAAAGAGGCCATTCAGCCCGTTGAGTCCATGTTGGTAGCACAGAGAACCCGACCCCTGCCCTATTTGCCTGTCCCCAGCACCCTGTGCTGTTCCATGCATGGCCATCAAAGCCACTTGGATCCTGTTTGGCCGCTGGCCGACACTGAAGGGTCAATGAACCTACCAGATGTGATGGGAACCATTTCCATCGTGTAGAACATTTCCATCCTGGGAAGAATGGATTCTGACTGTCTCCCCCATCTAGGCCTCTCATCATTCTCTATGATCAATGTGTGCAGTTTTGGTCCCCTAATTTGAGGAAGGACATTCTTGCTATTTTGAGGGAGTGCAGTGTAGGTTTACAAGGTTAATTCCCGGGATGGCGGGACTATCATATGCTGAGAGAATGGATCAGCTGGGCTTGTACACTCTGGAGTTTAGAAGGATGAGAGGGAATCTCATTGAAACATATAAGATTATTAAGGGTTTGGACACACGCTAGAGGCAGGAAACATGTTCCCGATGTTGGGGGAGTCCAGAACCAGGAGCCACACAGTTTAAGAATAAGGGGTAAGCCATTTAGAACGGAGATGAGGAAACACATTTTCACACAGAGAGTTGTGAGTCTACGGAATTCTCTACCTCAGAGGGCGGTGGAGGCCGGTTCTCTGGATACTTTCAAGAGAGAGCTAGATAGGGCTTAAAAATAACGGAGTCAGGAGATATGGGGAGAAGGCAGGAACGGGGTACTGATTGGGGATGATCAGCCATGATAACATTGAATGGCGGTGCTGGCTCGAAGGGCCGAATGACCTACTCCTGCACCTATTGTCTATTGTCTATCATCGATTGACGGTGGCTCTGGAAGGTGGGACACGTTACACGTCGAGCGCTTCACTCCAATCACTACTGCACCGTATCGTACAGACACTGTACTACACAAGATGTCATGTACACTCAGCTCGGGCACGCATTCCCATTGCATTTAAAAATAACTCCGTCACATCTGGGTCCAATCATTGATGCTTGCAGACTGCTGACTACTCTGCCTTTTTCATTACATCTGGCTGTTGATGGGAACGTTGAGGTTGGAAGCTGCAACTTGCATTTATTGATTTAGCAATTCCTTCTTGGACTTCTACAGGCCAGCAGGCGATGCATTTCTGGGATAATATATTGGAAAGAGGTCATGTGATAGGAGCAGTATTAGGCCATTCGGCCCATCAAGTCTACACCACCATTCAATCATGGCTGATCTATCTCTCCCTCCTAACCCCATTCTCCTGCCTTCTCCCCATAACTCTGACACCCGCACTAATCAAGAATCTTATCTATCTCTGCCTTTAAAATATCCACAGATTCACCACCCTCTGACTAAAGAAATTCCTCCTCATCTCCTTCCCAAAAGAATATCCTTTAATTCTGAGGCTGTGCCCTCTGGTCCTAGACTCTCCCACTAGTAGAAACATCCTCCCCCCATCCACTCTATCCAGGCCTTTCACTATTCGGTAAGTTTCAATGAGGTCCCCCCCTCACCCAGCGAGTACCGGCCCAGTGCCGACAAACTTCATGAGATTGCAGCAGTGTTCATACATTATATTTGTCTACAAACATTGCTCAGTTAAAGGCTACTACAATTATTCTCTGAATTATATAAAAGAGTTGGCACGTCATCAGGTCACAGAGAACATTACTTGTTAGATAACTATCAAATTTTATAAAATGCTAAAAATGTTAAATTTCAACTTCATGGGAATGAGACACAGTTTACTTCCTGTTGCTGGGCGGGTGTCCCTCATAGTTCAGTTACATCTCACTCTTCTTCCGTCTGTGTGTTGCTGCAAATAACATTTTTTGTTCCAGAATGGAATTCCCTAAGGATACTTTTTGAGGTATTTTTGTAGAATTCTGGAGATGTTGACAGTGTTTGTTCGGGGTCTGGGTTGTGAGAATGACAGATTCCTGCATCGTGGGGCTTGAGAAGAAGTCAGTGTTGATTGGGCACTCCAGTGAGGGTGATGGGGTCTGCTCTGGGTGCTCTGAGCCCCCAGGGGCTGATCAGCACACTGCTGGAGCTGGAACCTGATCAGTGTAGCCCTGTCCTTGTAGCCTTGTGTATCTCCTCTGTCCCAGCATTACAGTGACCCACACAACCAGCCACGGACTTCCACACCCCATTCATTAACTTTACTGTTAATCTTTAATGTTTTATGTGTCATTCCTGCCACTGTATGTCATGTTGTCACTTGCGGGCGGAGCACCAAGGCAAATTCCTTGTATGTGAATACTTGGCCAATAAACGTATTCATTCATCACCACCGTCTTTCCATTTCTCTGTGTTCTCTAAGTCAACCTCCACCTTACCATCTGTCCCCCCCAAGCCTGGCCTCTGCCTGTCTATACACAGGCTCCTGATAATTTACCCCTTGGCTACAGCCTCCTCCACTCCTGAATTTTCCAACCAGCTTTTCACTCTAGCTCAGAATACGTGTGCAACGTTGGTGGGCCGGCCTCTGGGTAGTCCCCCAAGTAGTGGCAGTGTGGGCATTGGAGGAGAAGGCCACGTCTGAACCAGTTGGCGTTTAGTTACTCAGCGTTCCCTTCATGTGTGTACGTGAAGCTGCAGGCTACAGGATACAAAGAGCCGTGTCTTGTCAAGAACACTGGAGCAGCCGTGATCAACTTCAGATGCTGCTGCACAATCGCATGGTCTTAATGACTGCTTTGCTGAAATTAATTTGTGTCGCAGTTTACAGCTGATCATCTGTTTGGAGAGCAGAGAATGATTGAAAACCCAGCACCTTATTCATTAATACAACGGATTAGTAGTTGTGTCGTACTCCATCTTGTATAAGTGTGAATGCAGAGTGCAAACCGCTTCACAAATCTCCTTCCCTCTCTCCCCCCTCTCCCCCCCTCTCCCCCCAGCTCCCCCCTCTCCCCCTCTCAGCCCCCCTCTGCCCTACCTCCCCCCCCCCCCCCATAGCAGGTCAGGCAGCATCTGTGGAGAACATGGATAGGTGACAGAGTACTTTCACGGGTCAGAGTGCTGGAGTAATTCAGCGGGTCAGGCAGCATCTGTGGAGAACATGGATAGGTGACGTTTCACAGAGTGCTGGAGTAACTCAGTGGGTCAGGCAGCATCTGTGGAGAACATGGATAGGTGACGTTTCGGGTAGGAACCCTTGTACAGACTGAACTGAAGTCTTCTGACTCTTTTCAGTCTGAGGAAGGGTCCTGACCTGAAACATCGCCTATTCCTTCTCTCCATGGATGCTGCCTCACCCACTGAGTTCCTATATCCCTTGATTCCATTAGCCCCAAGAGCTAAATCTAACTCTCTCTTGAAAACATCCAGTGAATTGGCCTCCACTGCCTTCTCTGTGGCAGAGAATTCCACAGATTCACAACTCTCTGGGTGAAAATGTTTTTCCTCGTCTCTTGTTGTCGAGACTGCAATGAGTCCTCAATACTCCACTGGGTTAGTTTACAAAATGGGCTTCTGATTTTGGGCAATTTACAGACAACAGGGTCATTTTCTTCTGCAAATCATTTGAGGCCGTTACCTAATCTAAAACATCTTTTGGACTATCCGTAAGCATTGGCATTTCGTGTTGGTTTTAGGGATCTAAACGATACCATATGTGCAGTACTGGGAACAGGAGATGTTGTTCATATCTTTGTGCTGGTAATATCGTTGTTTGCAGAAGTGGACTGGTGGGAAAGTCTAGTCTGTCTCTCATTGATTGATTATTTTTGTTAGGGGGGTGGAAAAATGAAAGTTCACATCCCAGCTGACACACGAGTGAGTGCCCAGTGGGAGAGATGAAACCTAACGGACATTGCTGGGTTGAAACCGGCATTTACAGCTGACGTTCAACATTTCCCAGGGAAGTCTCGGCCCAAGTAGCGGGGCCCAAGCTGCCCATGGGAGGGAGGAGGGGGGGGGGAGGGGGGAGGGGGAAGGGGGGAGAATGATTGCCTTCTCTAGCCAGTGTTGGGCTGAAGTAACACACTGATGTTGGTTTCTACCAGGCGCGAGCCCCAAGAAAGGCAAATCGGGTAGCACTGATTCCTGAGGCCTCCAGCTGGGTCCTTTATTCCACGTTACTGAAGTCATGGGCAGAAAATGTGATGCCATTGAAATGGCTCGAGCCCACAATGTGTCTTTTATTGCAGCACTGGAATAGTTTACAAAATGATTTCTGATTTTGGGCAATGTCAGACCAGGGTCATCCTCCTTTCTGCAAATCTCTGTCTCGTCCCCCTCTCCCCCCCCCCTCCCCCCCCCCCTTCCCCCCCCCCCCCCTCTCTCCCCCCCTCTCTCCTCCCCTCCCCCCTTTCGTGTTGGTTTCTAGGGATCCCCTCTGTGCCCCTCTCCCCCCCCCTCCTGTTGTTCCTCTCCCCCCCCTCTCCCCCGTTGTTTCCCCCCCCTCTCCCCCCCTCTCCCTCCCCATCTGATTGATTATTTTCCTCTCCCCCCCCCTCTCCCCCCCCCCTGACCCCCGAGTGAGTGCCCCCCTGGAGAGATGAAACCTAACCCCCTCCTCTGGGTTGAAACCCCCCCCCCTCATTTACAGCTGACGTTCAACATTTCCCAGGGAAGTCTCGGCCTCTCCCCCGGGGCCCGAGCTGCCCCTGGGAGGGGGGAGGGGGGAGGGTCTCCCCCCCTCTCTAGCCAGTCCCCCCCCTCTCCCCTCCCTCTCTCCCCCCTCCAGGCGCGATCCCCCCCCTCCTCTCTGATTCCTGAGGCAGCTGGGTCCTTTTATCCTCCGTTACTGATCTCTCAGGAAATGTGATGCCATTCTCTGGCTCAGGCCCACAATGTCCCCTTTTATCCCCCATGGAATCCCCCAATGATCCCCCCCTCCTCCCCCTCTCTCCCCCCCTCCCCCCCCCTCTCCCCCCTCCCCCCCCCTCCCCCTCCTCCCCCCCCTCTCTCCCCCCTCTCCCCCTCCCCCCCCCCTCTCTCCCCCCTCCTCCCCCCCCCCGCCCGCCTCCCGCCCCCTCTCTCTCCCCCCCTCTCCTCCCCCCCTCTCCCCCCCCCTCTCCCCCCCCCTCCCCCCCCCCCCCCCCCCCCTCTCTCCCCCCCCTCTCCCCCCCTCCCCCCCCCCCCCCCCCTCCCCCCCCCCCCCTCTCCCCCCCCCCCTCTCCCCCCCTCTCCCCCCCCCCTCTCCCCCCCTCCCCCCCCCTCCCCCCCCCCTCCCCCCCCCTCTCCCCCCCCTCTCCCCCCCCCTCTCTCCCCCCCCTCTCTCCCCCCCTCTCTCCCCCCCCCTCTCTCCCCCCCCCTCCCTCCCCCCCTCTCTCCCCCCTCTCCCCCCCCCTCCCCCCCCTCTCTCCCTCCCTCCCCCTCTCTCTCTCTCTCTCTCTCCCCCTCTCCCCTCTCCCCCCCTCTCTCTCAATCGCCATCTCCCCGTCTATCGCCCCCTCTCCCTCTCTCCTCCCCCCCTCTCTCCTTCCCCCCCTCTCTCTGTCCCCACCTCTCTCCTAGCAAGACCTCTCTTGTGAATGGTCTCTCCCCCATCAGAATGTGGAGATGAGCTCTCTTGGCCCAGATGTACAGGAGCTGATCTCTGCACAATGTCTTCCCTCATCTTCACCCCCTCCTGGGTTAACACCCCCTCTTGTGAGGATTTTACTTGAGTGATGTCAATAGCTGCAATTTTTAGATTCTGCGATTAATCTGCCATTTAGATACAATCTCTTAAAATCCAAATAGATTCTTCAAACGCGCACTTATCTCAGGTGAAGGGATGGGAACGCACGCAGATTAACCCTGTGGTGTCCAACTCCTATGCTGGGGTGGCAAGGTGGCACAGCGGTAGAGTTGCTGCTTCACAACGCCAGAGACCCAGGTTCGATCCCGACTACGGGTGCTGTCTGTACGGAGTTTGCACGTTCTCCCCGTGACCTGCGTGAGTTTTCTCCGAGATCTTCGGTGTCCTCCCACACTCCAAAGACGTGCAGGTTTGTAGGTAAATGGTCCCTAGTGTGTGTAGGACAGTGTTAATGTGCGGGGGTCGGGTGCGGACTCGATGGGCCGAAGGGCCTGTTTCCACATTGTATCAGTAGAACTGAACTAAATGTGTAGGAAAGAACTGCAGTTGCTGGTTTAAACCGAAGATAGACACAAAATGCTGGAGTAACTCGGTGGGTCAGACAGCATCTATGGAGAAGTGGAATAGGTGATATTTCGGGCCGAGACTCTTCTCTGCTTTCGTGAGGGTTGGAGGAATGGAATGGAGTTGAAGAAACTTGGCATTCTCCCTCGATAGTGATCCCTGGTTGATGGGATTGGTTGAAAAAAACATTTGAAGAGCAGGTACTAGAGTCCAGTCTTGGTCATTGAGGCGTCCACAAGCTGATGTCCAAGTCCGTATAGATGACTGCACGTGCAGAATAGATGAAGGATAGCCAAGACCTCAGCAACCTGCACTAGTGGCAATCTCTGCACCCAAATCCAATGTGTAGGAAACTGCAGATAGATGCCGGTTTAAACCAAAAAGCCGGAGTAACTCAGCAGGACAGGCAGCATCTGCGGAAGAGAGATCCAGAGATGCTGTCTGACCCGTTGAGTGACTCCAGCATTTTGTGTCTATAACCCAAATCCAATGCCCCTTTCGATTGAAGTTCCACTGTGATATGTGGGAGTGGGTTGAGTGGGATCTGAGGGGTGCAGGGAGTGGGAGGGTGATTTGCTGACCTGTGGAGGGTGTGAATGATGGGCAGGGTTGCTGACCATTCACCTCACTCTATGCAGCAGTTTCCAGGTGTACACACCTACATGTGCCACCAAACACTGGGCACCTGTGTGTCATTTACTGGGATGTATATTAAATATTAATCTACAGAATTGGGCTCGATGCCATTAAGTATTCATGCTGATATTTAGTCTAGCCAGTCAAGTATGTGTAGTGTTGCTAAAAGGCAGCAGGATAACAGGATGGGCTGTGATTCTTCAGGCTGGACGTTTGAACGTCACGTGGAGTTCTGGTCTGAGACGGCTTTAGTGGGAATCTTGTGCTGGTGTGGAGTGTGGAGTGGGTGGGACTGTACGTGTGTGGGGGGGAGGGGGGGGGGGCGAGTGGGGGGGGGGTACGTGTGTGACTGTGTGTGTGGGGGGGGGGGGGGGGAGTGTGTGGGGGGGGGGGGGGGGGGGGGGGAGTGACCATCGTGAGGCGCTGTGGCCTTTCAATAAAATGATAAATCACTTCCAGCTGTTTAAATATTCCTTTTTTATGAAAATTGCTGAGAATTCTTTAGTTTGGCAGCCGTGGATAACTGGTGTTGTGTTTTTAAGAAGTCGGCGATTAGCATAATTCGCCAGTTCGCTCACTCGTACAGAAACAACTCAAGTTACATGTTGAACTAAAGTTGCTCAGGTCAGGGGTCAGGGTTGGCCGTTTTCAGTGTAATGGGGCAAGGTGGTCATTGTTCACAAGTGATAGGCCGTTCAGCCCGTCGAGTGACCTCTGCCATTCATGGCTGATCTCTGCCTCCTAACCCAATTCTCCTGCCTTCTCCACATCACCCTTGCACCCATTCGAATTTGTCCATCTCTGTACTCTGCCATTGTCACAGCCATGGGCAATGAGTTCTCTGATTCACCGCCCCTATTTCCTCCTGCCATATTTCTCCAAGAGCGCCCTTCAATTCTACACCCTCTTCCTAATCAATTGAATTTGTGTCATCTCAGTGAAGACCCTTGTAGACATACCCACTGACTTGTCCCCCACAGCCGTCTGTGGCAATGAGTTCCAAAGCAGATATATCAGAGTGGACTAAATGTGGGCATGATGGGGACTAGGGTGCCGACGGGGCCTTGTCCCTGCAGGAGGGGAATCAAGAACCAGAGGGCAGAGAATTTAAGTTTTGGCCCGAAACGTTGCATCCTTCTCTCCACATCTGCTGCTCTTCTTTTTGTGTACCTGCAGATGGTGAGAGGGGGAAAATTTATGGACCCGAGGGGCAACCAAACAGTGAAGACCACCTGGATGTTACGCAATCTCCCCGTGCCCCCCCCCCCCCCCCCCCCCCCCCCCTGACATCTTCTCTGACGGCATGCACATGAGAGTTCAGAAAACCATCTCTGGGGAGAGTGTTTGGGGAGAGTTTGAGGGAGAGTGGGGGACCAGTTGAAGGTTGCAGAGTTGAGGAGAGTTGAGGAGAGTTGAGGAGAGTTGAGGAGAGTTGAGGAGAGTTGAGGAGAGGAGAGGAGAGTTGGGGAGAGTTGGGGAGAGTTGAGGAGAGTTGAGGAGAGTTGGGGAGAGTTGGGGAGAGTTGAGGAGAGTTGGGGAGAGTTGGGGAGAGTTGGGGAGAGTTGGGGGAAACAGAGTAATGTGGGCTTGGTGACTGTTATGAAATTACAATTGATGATGGCTATGACCTGGCCTTTGCCCGAGCCCGTGTATATGTCCCTGGGGCAGGCAGGGGTGTTGGGTTGAAGTGAGTTTCTGCTGAATCCAGGACACTGCATCTGCATGGATCCACAGTTTGGTCTGGCAGGTAAATCCCTCTACAGCCTGCGGCCGGCCGGCTGTGTCCTGGTCAATTGCCCAGTGCCAAAGTATTTTCTTGTTTCTTTTGTGTTCCTCTATAATGTAGCCGTTGAGAAGTGCAAAGTAAACCTTGTAGTTTGAGGTCTTTGTCCAAGCGATTTACTGGCATAATCCTCTACAGCCAGTCTTGGACAGAAAGTGAAACCCATACATAGCAGGCGGTGAAGAAGCGTTGAAATGGAACCGGCTTCACAGCTGATTGCTTCCGTTCATTGTACTAAGGGTCATTAATTGGCTCATTGTCAACTTGCTCAATCGTGACCTGATATGAGTCTGTATTACATGTGGAACACAATATCAGGCATCATCTTCCTCTCACTAAATGTGACAGAGTTGGTAATCCTTGTCCTCCAGAACAGACGCAATCAGTTGGAGACCCAGTCAGGCCAACATTTTAGAGCATTTAGTTAATGGGGGCTGAAGTATTTCTCAGGATCAGAACCTTGTTACTTCAGGTGAATGTCCGAGATTCCATGTTACTGTACTGCAGGCAAGAAGAAATAGTTCCCACATCACACAGAGAGAGAGTGGTGAATCTCTGGAACTCTCTGCCACAGAGAAGGTAGTTGAGGCCACAGTTCATTGCCTATATTTAAGAGGGAGTTAGATGTGGCTAAAGGGATCAGGGGGTATGGAGAGAAGGCAGGTATGGGATACTGAGTTGGATGATCAGCCATGATCATATGGAATGGCGGTGCAGGCTCGAAGGGCCGAATGGCCTCTACTCCTGCACCTATTGTCTATGTTTCTAGACATGGGTCACGGGGTGAGGGGCGGGCAAGTTCTGTCCATGGGCTGTAGGGGATCCAGACCGTGGCATCTCTCGGGGAGATGTAGGATTTCCATTCACAAATGTTTGGAACCTGAGCACGAATGAAATGGTGAATATTTGTCACGCTGAGTCACGTGGAAGATGAATGATTGATACCGCACAGAAACGGGCCCTTCGGCCCATCGAGTCCCCGCCAACCAGCGATCACCCATTCACAATTTGCTATCCCACATCCTCATCCACTCCCTACACACAAGGGGCAAGTTACAGCGGCCAGTTCACCTTGGGGTAGTTTTAAGGAGATTAATTTAAACTTTGTGAATGATTGAGTTTTCCGCAGTGGATTCATGGTGTCTCGATACCAGTTGCGTGGCAGTTTGTCGGGCTCGCTGTTGGACCATGCTGCCGGTATGGGCTGGTATGGGCTGGTACTCACTGGTCTGATCCCCCGCTGAACATCAGCAAGGCTCTGTTTACTGTTGAGCTGAGGAATGCCCTGGTTATCTCATCCCAGCCTGAATGTTGTGCATCTGACTGTCGTTCACTTATCAACAAGGATGATGCTTCGTGTAAGATGAACTTTAGTAATTGCCAACATTTTGTGTTTGTGAGTACAGTGGGATTATCTGCAAACCTAATCCTTTGTGCCGAGCTGCTTGATCCATTGACAAATATCTGCAGTCTTCAATTACTACAATTGTTACGGATAAGTTACGCACCTCTTGTATTCTCTCTTTACGTTTGTGTTAATTAACGGAAGATCATTCAACAAAACCAAGAGCGCAGGAGGCTGGGCGTGACCATCAGGGGTGCACGAGATCTGATCAAAGTCAACACTCACAGGTTTCCCCCAGGCTAGAGGTTTGCAGAGGCTCTGGGTGAGAGGTGGGAGATTCATGAGACTATGTTTTCACAGAGAGGGTAGTCTGTATCTGAAACGAGCTGCCAGAGGAAGTTACATAAGTGGATACAGTTATGACTTTTAACAGACGCTTGCACTGATCTATGGACAGGAAGGGTTTAGATGTCCATGGGCCAAATGTAGACAAATGGAACTAGACCGACCTGGATGGCATGGTGGGCCGAAGGGCCTGTTTTGTGCTATTACAGTCCATGACTATGACTTTATGACTCTATATAAAAACCAAACCAAGGCTCAAGAACTTCATAGAAACATAGAAACATAGAAAGTAGGTGCGAGAGTAGACCACCAGGTCCGTCGAGCCCGCACCGCCATTCGCTCATGGCTGAACACTAAACAGACACACTTACCCACAAACAGTAGACACGAGACACAGAACACAAGACACTACCCTCCCCTTTATACCGCTATCACCCCTCTCCACCCCAAGAACCTCGTGATCTCCTGGGGGAGGCAAAAAACCGGATAAAAACCCAGGTCCAATTCGGGAAAAAAAATCCGGGAAATTCCTCTCCGACCCCAATCCAGGCGATCGACACTTGTCCAGGAGATCACTCAGGTCTTACTATACTAACCATACCTAGGTCCATATCCCTGCCCTCTCCCCATAGCCCCTTATCCCCTTGGCAGCTAGAAAACCATCTATTTTAGTCTTAAATATATTTAAAGTTTCTGCTTCCACTGCTCCCTGGGGCAGTGAATTCCATAAATTAACCACCCTCTGGGTGAAGAAGTTCTTCCTCATCTCAGTTTTAAAAGAGCCCCCCCTTATTCTGCAACTATGTTTGCTAGTTCTAGTTTCCCCGATCATTGGGAACATCCTCGGTGCATCCACCCGATCAAGGCCCCTCACGATCTTATATATTTCAATGAGATCGCCTCTCATTCTTCTAAACTCCAAAGAGTAGAGTTCCAGCCTACTTAACCTTTCCTCATATGTCAATCCCCTCATTGCAGGAATTAATCTTGTAAACCTTCGCTGCACTGCCTCCAGGGCTAGTACATCCTTTCTTAAGTATGGACCCCAGAACTGTACACAGTATTCCAAATGTGGTCTCACTAATACTGTGTACAGCTGCAGCAAGACCTCCGTGTTTTTATACTCACTCCCCCTAGCAATAAAGGCCAAAACTCCATTGGCCTTCCTGATTGCTTGCTGCACCTGCATACTAACTTTCAGTGATTCATGTACTAATACCCCTAGATCCCTTTGCGTTGCATTACAACGCAGCTCCTCCTCATTTAGAAAATAACTTGCCCTATCATTTTTTTTCCCAAAGTGAATGACTTCACATTTATTAGTATTAAATTTCATCTGCCAAGTTGTTGCCCACTCACCTAGCTTATCTATATCCTTTTGCAGACTCTTCCTATCCTCCTCATCCCCTACTTTTCCTCCCATTTTTGTATCGTCCGCAAATTTTGATATATTACACTTGGTTCCCTCCTCCAAATCATTTATATAAATTGTGAACAACTGGGGTCCCAGCACCGACCCTTGCGGAACCCCGCTAGTTACCGGTTGCCATCCCGAGTATGAACCATTTATCCCCACTCTCTGCTTCCTATTTGTTAGCCAATCCTCTACCCATGCTAATATATTACCCCCAATCCCATAATTTTTTATTTTTAGCAATAGTCTCTTATGTGGCACCTTGTCAAAAGCCTTTTGGAAGTCCAAGTATACCACATCCACCGGTTCCCTGATAAACCAACGCCAATGGGTGGCCTTGTATTCGATGGGGAATGTTGACTGGTCACCGGTGGAAGTCTTGGCTGGCAAAGTATGAAATATCCGTCATGTTCTCAACTCCTACAGAGTGCGGGAGAGTTACAGGACCCCCCCCCCCCCCCCCCCCCCCGCACTTGTGTCCCTAGCCCCCGCACCCCCACCCGCCCGTACGGCTCTGCCCAACCCTCCCCCCACTCGCCCCCCCCATTGCCTTCCCCCCTCCATACCCCCCCCCTTGTGTCCTAGCCCCCCCCCCCTGTGTCCTAGGGACCCCCCCCCCCCCCACAAGACGGAAGGATCAGCCCTCTGCCTTCACCTTGGCGTTTATTCCACTCAGCACACATCGACAAACTCCAGACTCCAATCAAACCTCAAACTACAGACTTGACGATTCTTCTGGGACTTGTTTTGTTTTACACTGTATTGGGGGATTTTTCATTTATTGATGGTATCTGTCGCTTCCCTTGTTTACAAACCCATCGCTGCTGCAAGTGCGAATATTCCCTTCCAGTGTGTCTGACAATGACACGCCTGTAAGAAGGAACTGCAGGTGCCAGTTTAAGCCAAAGATAGACACAAAGTGTTGGAGTAACTCAGCGGGACAGGGCAGCATCTCTGGAGAGAAGGAATGGGTGACGATTCGGGTCGAGACCCTTCTTCAAAGTGAACAATTATTACACACTCTCGACTTGGCGCTGTCTCTCTTGACTCGTGAAACTTGCAATCGAGGTTTGTCGGCCGAGACTGGAGCAGCTCTGCTCGTTCAGGCCGTGTTGTTGGAATGTTTTTCACAAGCAGTGGCAGGTGCCTGGCAAACCGACATGTTCCTGTGTCACTCGCACCAAAGCTGACAGCAAGTTGCTTTCAGACATTGAAATTGTCGTTCAGATCGGAAAGACCACTTACTGCCACAGGGATGAATGAATGAACATACAAGGAATTTGCCTTGGTGCTCCGCCCGCAAGTGACAACATGACATACAGTGACAGTCAGGAATGACACAAAACATTAAACATTAATAATAAAACATTATCGATTAAACATGTGAATTAAATAAAATACCAGAGCAAAAGGAGGCTACAGATATTTGGTTATTGAGTAGAGCTACTACTTGTGGAAATAAGCTGTTTTTATGTCTGGCTGTGGCAGCTTTGACAGTCTGGAGGGAAGGTTTCTCCTGTGAGTCTGTGGTCTGGAGACTGTCTGACCCTCTGTATGTAGCAGACCAGGTAACCTTTTCTCAATGTAACCCCTAAGCTGCAGCCATTTAGATACCAAATTTGCCTAGATAAGGTCGTGAGAGGAATAGACCGGGTAGATCGGGCAGAGTCTCTTGCCCAGAGTAGGTCCAGAGGACATGGGTTTAAGGTGACAGGGTGGTGGGTGTATGGAACAAGCTGCCAGAGGAGGTAGTTGACGCTGGGACTATCCCAATGTTTAACAAACAGACAAACAGGTACATGGATAGGACAGGATTGGAGGGATATGCACCAAATGCAGGCAGGTGGGACTAATGTAGCTGGGACAAGTTAGAAAAATAGAAACATAGAAAAATAGGTGCAGGAGGAGGCCATTCGGCCCTTCGAGCCAGCACCGCCATTCAATATGATCATGGCTGATCATCCAAAATTAGTACCGTTCCTGCTTTTTCCCCCATATCCCTTAATTTTGTTAGCCCTAAGAGCTAAATCTAACTCTCGCTTGAAAACATCCAGTGAATTGGCCTCCACTGCCTTCTGTGGCAGAGAATTCCACAGATTCACAACTCTCTGGGTGAAAATGTTTTTCCTCATCTCAGTCCTAAATGGCCGACCCCTTATTCTTAAACTGTGACCCCTGGTTCTGGACTCCCCCAACATCGGGAACATTTTTCCTGCATTTAACGTATCCAATCCTTTAAGAATATTATATGTTTCTATAAGATCCCCTCTCATCCTCAATTCCAGTGAATACAAGCCCAGTTGACCTTTCATCATATGTCAGTCCCGCCTTCCTGGGAATTAACCTGGTGAACTACCCTGCATTCCCTCAATAGCAATAATGTCCTTCCTCAAATTAGGAGACCAAAATTGCACACAATACTCCAGATGCGGTCTCACCAGGGCCCTGTACAACTGCAGTGGGACCTCCTTGTTCCTAAACTCAAATCCTCTTGCAATGAAGGCCAACATGCCATTAGCTTTCTTCACTGCCTGCTGTACCTGCATGCTTACTTTCAGTGACTGATGTACAAGCACACCCAGGTCTCGTTGCACCTCCCCTTTTCCTAATCTGACATCATTCAGATAATAATCTGCCTTCTTGTTCTTGCCACCAAAGTGGATAACCTCACATGTATCCACATTATACTGCATCTGCCATGCATCTGCCCACTCACCCAACCTATCCAAGTCACCCTGCAGCCTCATAGCATCCTCCTCGCAGCTCACACTGCCACCCAGCTTTGTGTCATCCACAAACTTGGAGATGTCACATTTAATTCCCTCATCTAAATCGTTAATATATATTGTAAATAACTGGGATCCCAGCACCGAGCCTTGCGGTACCCCACTAGCCACTGCCTGACATTCTGAATAGGTCCCGTTAATTCCTACTCTTTGCTTCCTGTCTACCAACCAGTTCTCTATCCATGTCAATACTCTACCCCCAATACCATGTGCTCTAATTTTGCCCACTAACCTCTTGTGTGGGATCGTGTCAAAGGCTTTTTGAAAGTCAAGATACACCACATCCACTGGCTCTCACTTGTCCATTCTACTTGTTACATCCTCAAATGATTCCAGAAGATTCGTCAAACATGATTTCTCCTGTTGTAAGAAGGTGGCCGGTGGTGGGCAACATGATTTTCCACACTCTTTGTCGACACAAGTGTGTGTGTGTGTGTGTGTGTGTGTGTGTTGTGTGTGTGTGTGAAGTTGTGTGTGTGGTGCGTTGTGGTGCGTGTGCGTGCATGCGTGTGTGTGGTGTGCGTGCGTGTGTGTGCGCGTGTGTGTGTTGCGTGTTGCGTATTGCGGAGGGTGGAGTTGAGTCCGTGGGTGGATTTTATTGTCTGTAACGTGTGATTTAACTGAGACTATTTCACGGGCAACTTTGCAAAGTATTTGCCAGGAGTTGCTGCCCTTCAGTGGTCAAAGATCTCTCTCTATGTAGTTTCCTCCACATATAAAATAAATATCAAGTCCCTTTGCCAGTTTTGTGATTTTGAAACCGGTTTGTAACTTGCGATCGATGGCCCACTTTCTACATTTGTGAATATCACAGGTTTGTGATTCATCTGGCAGGTTTAAAAAATAAACCGTGTGGGTGGGAATGAATGAAACACCCTCTTCCCATCTCCTTTTGCAAAGTGCTCTCTCTGTCTGTGAGTGCGAGATATTTGTGGTTACATCCACTGTTGAAACAGGGTGCGTCTCTGCTCAGTTCTTGAACATGTTGGTTCAAATACGGGCTGCGTGAAGACATTTGCCAGCTCCTGATGCTCCTCCCAAAAGCGTGAGATGAAGATCCACGCTCCACACTCCACGCTCCACACTCCACACTCCACGCTGCCCGCTCCACGCTCCACACTCCACACTCCACACTCCACGCTCCACACTCCACGCTGCCCGCTCCACGCTCCACGCTCCCCGCGCTCACTGGAGGCCGGGCTTGAGAAGATTATTTCTGTGTCGGTCACAGGTTAATGACATTGTCATCTACTTGGCTAATGTCTTGAGTCCAGAATATCAAGTCAGTTTGTCAACGTTAACCTCCAATGCTAAAGTGACAATGATTTATGAAAAGCCTCTCGAGGTTTCAGTCTTGAAGCCGAGTTCTAACAAGCTGCTGCGAACATTATCCAATGGAGAGGAATTGTTGGCAAAGTGGAGATGACCCTCTGTACGTTCTGCCGTGGGTTGTGAGTGAGTGAGTGAGTGAGGTGGGTGGCGTGGGCCAAGACTGAGACCACATGGATGTACTGGCCATGGTCTGTGACGCTGGCAGCCAGCATCCCTACAGGATGTCCTCAGTAGATGGGAAGTGGAGAGAAGATCTTGGGAATGGGAGAGTAACGTTGACTGTTGAGAGAATGAGGAAGCACGGGAGTGACCGGTGGAGAAACAGAGAGGCTCGTGTCACCGCCTGGAGGTCACAGGTCAACGCAACG